>NC_049908.1:1659500-1884314 GCF_001411555.2 Juglans regia | reverse complement strand
TACATATATAAAGCACTCAAATTATCACAGTGTAAGATTGGTGCTTTTGATTGAACTACTCCAAGATCTTTGAGTAGTTTGGAAAGCCAGGTCAGCTTAGCTGCAGTTAATGCCATGACTCTGTATTCAGCCTCAGGACTTGACCTAGACACTATAGGTTGCTTCTTAGCACTCCATGAAATGCAGTTGCTGCCAAGGAAAGTGCAATAACCTGAAGTAGATCTTCTTGTGGTTGGGCAGCCTACCCAATCTGCATCAGAAAACCCATACAAGTTGAGTGTGTTGCTTGAGGTTATATGTAGACCAAGTTTTGCAGTGCCCTACAAGTACCTTAGAATTATTTTAACAAGCTGGAACTGCTGGACTGTTGGTGTTTGCGTAAATTGACAAACATAGTTGACAGAAAAAGAGAGATCTGGTATGGTAAATGTCAGGTACTGCAAGCCTCCAACTATGTATAATGGCTCAAGTTAGCAACTCAATCATATACCTGTGTTGAGATAAGAAGAGGTTTGAACCAATCTTGTGGACTTCTATTCCCAGAAAATGGTGAAGAAAGCCAAGATCCTTGATGGAAAATTGAGAACTCAGCTAAGAGACCAACCATTGAATTATGTTGGGATTGTCACCTATTACCACCATGTCATCTACATACAAAAGAAGGATTAGTATCCCATGGTTAGAGTGACACATGAATAGACTTGGATCAGCTGAGCTTGAATAAAACCTAAGCTAAAGGAGGAAGTCACTGAGTCTGTCACCAGGCTCGAGGAGCCTGTTTGAGCCATATAAGGCTCTGTTGAGCTTGCACACATCCTGAGGATAATGCTCATTTGTATAGCCTGGTGGCTGATGCATATAGACAGGAGTGTTAAGACAACCATGTAGGAAGGCATTCTTAACATCTAGTTGATGAAGTGCCCAGTTTTTCACATTAGCAAGATTCTGATAGTAGCAGGCTTCACAACTGGAGAAAAAGTTTCTGAGAAATCAACCCCATCTACTTGACTGAAGCCTTTAGCAACCAGTCCAACTTTTAGTCTTTCTAGTGTGCCATCTGCCTTTAGTTTTGCCTTGTAAACCCAATTGGACCCAATGAAATTCATGTCAGCAGTTCTTGGAACCAATTTCCAGGTTTGATTAACTGCAAGTGCAACTAGTTCCTTTTCCATTGCAGCAGACAATCCAGGGTGGTTTTTCGCAGATTTGATAGATTTTGGCTCAACAGAAATAGGGACCAGATTGTGCAAGTTTGCATATCTAGGATTAGGTTTGTGAATGCCACACCTAGACACGGTTTGCATATGATGTTGAGATGGTGCCTACACTGCAGTTTCAATAGGAAAGTGAAGAAGTGTATTTTGCAATGAAGTAGTTGTTTCTATAGATAAGAAAGGAGTGCTTGACTCAGTAAATTGCTGGACATGTTGTGAATCAATGGTGTCAGTTTGAATTGATGGGTGGGAAGGAGGTGCAAATGCAGAGGGCAACACAGATCCTTTTGACTAACTATTTTGACATTCAATGAACCTGGAAAAATCTCCTTCAACAGTAGGAGAATCATATAATGGAGTTGGCCTAGAATATTGAATAACAGACTCATCAGAGACAACATACCTTGAGGTATAAACTCGACTAGTGGGCGGATAAAGGCATTTATAGCCTTTGTGTTTGGTGATGTAACCAATAAAGACACATGGCAATGACTTTGGTTCAAGTTTATTAGACCTAAAATCTCCAAGATAAGTGTGATGACCCGAGTTTTCCTAGACATGGCCTTTAGAATTCATTCTAGGTTACCATGGAATTTTAGGAGCCTTAGTTACTTTGGAAGGCCATAGAGTCTTTGATTTGGTAATTTGAGCCCAACATGAGAGTGACCTTAGATTACCTTGTGATTTTCGGCCCTATTTAGAAACCTAGGCCCAATGGCTTTAGGCCCATGACCCGAATCTTATGTCACTAGTGCCATGTGTAGGAAAGCACCAAGAAATATCTTGCACGCCTAGCCCATTGTCTTGCCCAAAATTTGAGTTCAAAGGTAGATTTCTTGGGAAGGGAAACCTAAGGAAGTGAAATAGAGCTTTTTCTAAAAAATTTGCATGGGAAACCGAAGGGAGGCACATAGGATTTCGAATTTGGTCAGTTTTTGCCAAGTGTCAAGCATGCACTAAGTTTCTAGAAGAATATGTGACAAATATGCCCTTAGGGTTTCGGCTAGCACACTCCCAAGCACCTCATTCACTTGCCACTTGTCACTTAGATTATTTTGGACCAATGGCACATGAAAGGTCACTTGGGGAAGGAGCACTAGGAAGATGAAGCATCAACTTGGGAAAAGAAGAAGGAGTGGACGACTAGGGCTATGGTACACGCCCAATGCCACTTGTAATTCATGCCAAAGGTTACCTGTTGGGGAAGGAAGAGGCATCTAATGTTTTACCAAGTTACCCTTGAAGAAATATTCACTTGCCAAAGGAAAGGGAGAGCATAAAAGGGAAAGAAGGGAATTTTGGCCAAGGGAAGAGAAACCTACACGCCACCCCCAAGATGTCCCTTCCCAATGGAATCTAAGTGGGGAATTCCAAGAGGCATTTTTGGCAAAAGAGAAAGGGGAAGAAGAAACCTATGTCATTTGTCATCCATACAAGGATTTTGGAAGAAACCAAGGAGGGAAGTGAAGAGTCTACTATAAAAAGGAAGGGGTACATGCCAAGGGGCTTTTCCCTTGCCATTTTTCGAAAATTGCATTAACTCTCACTCTCTCCACACAATTTTCACATGTTCACTTGAAGGTTCCCTCACTTTCTCATATTTTCTTTCCAACCAAACAAGGAAGATCCTTTCAAGAAAGAGGATTTCGACACCATCAAGAATAGACAAGGTAAGGATCGATTTCCTCTTAAGTTTTGCACACACATGTCACTTTCTCAACCCAAAAATGAGATTCAAATCTCATTGGACTTTGAAATGATAGAACACCCAGACTTTCTACTGATTTCTTGGAAAATGACTTAGGGTTTTCAAGAAACCCTTGAAGCTGATTAGTGAAGGGAGTTCATCCTCCATGTTTTTGACCACCACATGTATCTTTGCTTTACCTTAGGTTTTGTTTTACTTCATGAGTGAAATGAAGGGGTTTTACCCCTAAAACCCTAGAAGCTGAGTGGTTTAAGATCAAGTGATGCCCTAGAAATCCACACACGCACTCAAGAACATGAGATAAGGGTTTTAGTTACTCTTTCTAATACAGTATGTTCGGATTTACAGCTTGCTAGTATTTCTTTACTTGGATTTTTGTAAGTATACACTCAACTTACTCTTGGTTAATGCTTGTATATATTTGTGTAAAATCTTTCATTGTTCGATTGCTTTGTTTGCTATCTCTTGATTATTTGTTTAAATATGCTAATATGATCTTAAGTAAAAAATCTATGGAATGAATTATATGCTTCAGATTTGTGATGAAAATTCCATGAAATATGATGGGAACCAAGATGGGCCTAGTCTTAAAGATCATTTATAACTTCCAGATGGGTCAAGAAGATCAAGGAGACAATGCAAGGATTGATGCAATCCACTTGGGACAAGTTAGCAAGAGCCCAACATTCAAGATGGGGCTTGAAGGATGAAGATCCAGTTCTAATTTATTTGATTAGCTACGGAAGAGGGCAACGACAAGACTTAAAAGCTTTAGGCTCTTGAAAGGTTTCAACTTATTTAATTCATTTAAAGAACTTATTTTATTAGTTTAGAATAATTAAGTTTATTATGGGAAGCACTTAAGGGGGCCTATGCAAGGGCATGTTGGGAAAGTTATTATTTTATTGAACTAGGGTTAGGGTTACTGTAGCCGAGTTACTGTAGATGTGGCACTGTTCATCCAGGGGCACTTTTGGAAGATGGCGTTTATTTTGGCTAGGGTTTCATTAGGTTTTACTTTAAATACTCTATGTAGCCTCATTCTAATCAGTTTATGAAATTTGATGAATTTATTCATTGTGAGTTGAGTTTATCTCCTCTTGTTCTTAATTGAACTTTTGAACTTATCAAAGGTAAATCACAACCTTTTTGGCGTTCCTCCTTTGTAATCTAGGTTCTTGAGACGGGTTCTTCAATGGGTCTAGATTTTTATATAATCTAGGTTCTTGAAACGAGTTCTCATCGGGTCTAGGTTCTTTATCCATTGACTTGTTTTTGGTTTTCTTGTGGTGTTTTCAAATTGATTGTGGGTTCAAGGGATTCCTTTCCCGCGGGTTCATATCAAAATACTCCCATAAGTTTCAGTTTTCACTTGATTAAGGTTGATGGTTTATGCAACATGGTGTTTCGGTTTGAACATGTCTTGGAAGTTTCGGACCCTAGTCAAAATCCTATGATTTCATGTTTTGTTTCACTGTCTTGATTTCTATATTTTATGCTTGAAGTTTGGAATATGTTTAAGTGATGAATCTTCATGTTTTTGTACCTGTGAGTTTTGGCCTAAGCAAGTTCTCATGGTTCCATGTATGTGTTTTGATATCTCATATGGTTTATGTTATCATGCTATGAAATGAACATGTTATGCTTAGTTATTTCATGCATGGCATTTTGCATGTCATATGTCAAGTGTAAGTATGCATGTTATAAATCTCTTGTCACATGCATTTGGGAAAAATTGTTTTCAAAGAAAGTGTTTTTAAAAAGTGTTTTCAAAGAAAAGAGTTTAAAAGTTTTATCATGACCCCAAGTGCTATGACGGGGGAATATCTTAGTGGAACTCCTCTGTCCTCTCCGGAGTCTTTAAGAATAGAGTGATAACCCCTAGGTCGACAAAGTATCGTCGATGCGCCTCGAATGGATTCTTTTCAAAGGATACCGGAGTGAGGAAGTGTCTAACGCTAGTGGATGCATAAGGCATGTAACCCGACGAAGTAAGGTCGAGTTAATATGAATCTCTATTTATGACGTATTCTTCACAGTGTACGGACAGTTGATGGTGCGATAACTAGCAGGAACACGCGATGCTAAGGGAAATCGTGTTGTGTCCACCCTCTAAATAAGATTATGAGCTTGTGTGCTAAGGATCACTCGATACAAATCTTGTGATATGTTCTAATAAGGCAAGTTCTAATTAAGATCATGTGATTTAGAAAAAGGTAAGAAGTTTTTATGAAAAACTAAAGTCTTTTATTGCAAGTCTTTTGAAAATGGTCAAGTGCACAAGTCAAGTTCTGGTCAAAGGCATAAGTCAAGTACATGTCCATGCATGCATTTCATGACATACCTTTTGTATGTTTATGTTAACTGTGGTATGTTGTGTGATTACTTGTTGAGATTTCTTGAAATCTCATTGTAATAGTTTCTACTACCATTCCTCAATCGGAATGGTAGAAGTTGTGAAAGGTATAGTAAACGACGACCATGACCATGACCAAGAGGAAGAGAACGACACCTCCTCCTCTGGAGAGGATTGCGCCTAAGATGGCTATGAATCGGCCTGAGCCCTCCATCCTGGAGCGACTTGAGGCCATCGACCAGGAGATCACTAGTATACTTGAATTCATTGCTGAATTCAAGCAGCATAACAACCGGGACAAAGATAAGGCTTTGGAAAAACGTGTGAAGCCCGAACCTTCTTGAAGAAGTACGGGAGCTTAAGTCATTTTGTGGAAGAAAAAAAGAAAAAGAAAACAGTACTTATGGTTTTTAGACCTCAACTTTTGTCGAACTATGTTTTGAGGAGATCCCATGTTTTGGGAGTTTTAAACTATACTCTATGATTTGGGATGTTATATCTTTATGATACATGTTTACGTTTTGGGCAATGTTTGGGATATGATATTAGTATGGTGCCATGTGCTTTGCAATTGATTATTGCATTGTTTAGATTATTCGACTTCTACTATTTTTCCACTGCTATGTTATTGTATACTGCTAGTGTACTTAGGTCCATAGCATATTGTCTATCATGTACAATGGGTGTGTAGCCTTGTGATACATGTCCTGGCCTCTCAATCACCGTCCAATCCCAAGCGGGGGGCTGGGGGCGTCACAATAAGGAAAGCATCTAGACCTGAGAGTTCTAAGGATGCTATAATCAGAATGTTTGGCAAAGAGTCTAAAGAAAGGAGAGTCCATATGAAGAAGAGGATAAGGCAAACGGTTAAGCAAAAATACAACAGCAGAGAAGCAATCTAACTAGAATCTAGATGGAAGTTTAGCATGAAACAACATGGTTAAACTTAGATTCTTATGCTTCTGTGCTTTCTTTCAGCTTTGCCATTTTGTTCTAGTGTTTTTGGACAAGCTGATTGATAGGAACCAAGGTGGGCCTACTCTTAAAGATCCTTTGCAAGTTCCAAATGGGCCAATTAGAAGATCAAGGAAGCAATGCAAGGATTGGTGCAATCCACTTGGAATGAAGCCAGCAAGAGCCCAACACTCAAGATGGGTCTGAAAGAAGAAGAACCAGTTTTGATCCATTTAATTCAAGCTGTGGAAGACATGACTTAGAGATACAGCCTATTGTTATTAGAGGCTTCCAATTTGGTTAAATGATTTATTTTATTAGTTTAGAATAAGTGGGCTTGAAGATGCTTGGCCCACATGTCTTATTTCTTATAAACTATGTTTTTTGGGAAGGCCTTGTATTTTGGCCAAGGGCTTATTTGGAAAGTTACTTTTTAGGAACTAGGGTTTCATCAATTTCTTGTAGGGGTTATTGTAGCCGTGTGTACTGTAGCCAGTACTGTTCATCAAGGGTCATTTTGGGTAAAATGGGCTTTATTTTGGCTAGGGTTTTGATTAGGTTTGGGTTTAAAAACTCATTGTAGCCTCATTTGAGAGATTAGACAATATTGAATTTTATTTGTGAGTTGAGTTTTCTCATCTTATTCTTGATTGAACTCTTGAACTTATCAAAGGTAAATCACAACATTTGTGGCGTTCCGCCTTTGTAATCTGGGTTCTTGAGATGGGTTCTTCAACAAGTCTAGATTTTGATATAATCTAGGTTCTTGAAACAAGTTATCATCGGGTCTAGGTTCTCTATCCGTTGACTTGTTTTTGGCTTTCTTGGGGAGTTTCAAATTGTTTATGGGTTCAAGGGATTTCATTCCCACGGATTCATATCATTTGGTATTTAGAGCAAGGTTTACAATCAGGTCTTATTCTATCTTTTATTTCTTGCATATTTAATTCTAGGGCTTCATTGTTCTAGGATTGATTACAAAAAAAAAAAGTGGTGGCTAGCAGATTTCTTCACTATTGTTAGGGTTGCTGAAATTCATTGTTCTAGGTGTTGGCTGAAATCTCTTGTTCTGGGGGCTGTCGTATATCACTTGTCCAAGGGTTTTTAAGTTATTGTTAGGGTTTTTTCAACTGCTAATTCTTGATTGTGAACAAATCAGTTGGTGAAAAGAAAACAAAGGAAAAAAAAATCGTGAAAAAAAAAAAAAAATCCGAGATTTTTTTCTTGAGCCTTATCATCAAAGGGGGTGCATACATTATTATTCTAGTTGGTATCTTGTCTTATAGTTACTGTTTCATTTGTATAATTTCTTTGATTCACGTGCCATTTTTTTTTCTTTCATTCCTTCTGTGTTTCTCTTGTTCTTGTTTCTTGGACCTAATTACTAGTTGGGATAAAATAAGGTTGCTTTGTCTTGATTGAGTCAATTAATGCTTAAAGAACTTGAGTGGGAAAACTCTTGAGGTAAAAGGCAAGAGAGTGTGAGACTATTATCGAAAAAAAAGCTAATTAAGAGTGAAACACGAGTGGAGTGTCATTATTTGAGTGTAAATACGTAAGGGAGTGTGTGAGGTTTACTTTTTTTGGCACTAACATTCTTTTGTGTAGCACCTGATAATTTCTCACCGAAGTAGTGCATCACCAATGGGGAGAGCAGATAACTCATCCTTTGTGTTGCAAGCCATGCAACAACAGTTTGAGCGGTTGAACTTGGTGTTGGGTGAAGTGAGGGATAGGATGGATCATCAAGAAGTAGCGATTAGAAATCTACAAGGTGGGAGGGATAGGAGGCGACGCGAGCATAGAGTTGAAAATCAGTATGAGAATGAAGGAGATGGTGAGGATGAGGAAGATTTAGCATCTGACGTTGGGTCGGGTAGAAATAGAAGAGTTGGGCATGGAAGAGGACTTGAGGGGAATCTAAGGGGTCGTGATGGCATAGATAGAGACCTTGGTAGCATCAAAATGAAAATACCATTTTTCCAAGGTAGAACTGAGGTTTATCTAGAGTGGGAGAAAAAAATAGAGTTGGTGTTTGATTGCCATAATTACTATGAGGAGAAGAAAGTGAAGTTGGCGGTAATTGAGTTCATTGATTATGCTATTATTTGGTGGGATCAATTAATGACCAATAGGAGGAGGAATTATGAGAGGCCTATAGAGACATGGGGAGAGTTGAAAGCTTTCATGAGGCGGAGATTTGTTCCTAGCCATTACTATAGAGACCTTTACCAGAAATTACAAAATCTTACACAGGGGTCTAGGAGTGTGGAGGATTACCATAAGGAGATGGAGGTGGCGATGATTCGGGCTAATGCAGAGGAGGACCGAGAGGCCACCATGGCTAGATTTTTGAGTGGTTTGAAAAAGGACATAGCCAATGTAATTGAATTGCAGAATTATGTGGAGATAGAGGACATGGTGCACATGGCTATGAAGGTGGAGAGGCAATTAAAGAGAAAAGGGACAGCAAGGTACACATCGGTTTCTAGTACTACTTGGAAATCAAAATGGGATAGGAATGATCCAGCAGAAGCAAAGAGAAATACCGAACCACCTAAGGGAAAATATGAGGGAACTAGCAACAAACCCAAGGTAGAATTCCAACTTTCACGGAATAGAGATATTAAATGTTTTAAGTGTTTGGGTTCAGGGCACATTGCTTCTCAATGTCCAAATAGGAGGGTGATGATTATGCGTGACAATGGGGAGGTGATGACTGAGAGTGAGGATGATCGTGATGTGGTGCCTGAGTTGGTTGATGCTAGTGACAATGATGGAGTGGTATACCCTGTGACAGGTGAGTCTCTTGTTGCCAAGCGTGCTCTCAGGCACATTAAGGTGGATGATGTAGAGCAACAGAGAGAAAACATTTTCCATACTAGATGCCATGTCAACAATAAGGTATGTAGTATGATCATTGATGGGGGGAGTTGTACTAATGTGGCTAGCACTACTTTGGTTGAGAAATTGAATTTACCAACCTTAAAACACTCTAGACTATACAAATTGCAGTGGTTGAATGATTGTGGGGAGGTTAGGGTGGATAAACAAAAGTGTTAGTTACTTTTTCTATTGGGAAGTATCAGGATGAGGTGCTTTGTGATGTTGTGCCTATGCATGTGGGCCATATTTTGTTGGGGACGCCGTGGCAGTATGATAGGAGAGTGACACATGATGGGTTCAAGAACATGTACAGCTTTGAAAAGGAGGGCAAAACAATTAAACTTGCTCCTTTAACTCCAAGCCAAGTCTATGAGGACCAACTGAAATTGAAAAGTGAGGTTGCTCAAAAACGAAAGAGTGAGAGTGAGAGTGATCAAAAGAGAAAGAGTGAAAATGAGAGTGATCAAAAAAGAAAGAGTGAAAAAGAGATTGAGCAAAAAAGAAAGAGTGAGAGTGAAAATGAGCATAAAAGAAAGAGTGAAAAAGAAAGTAGAGAAATGGCTGAGAGTAAAGAAAAAAGAGTGGAGCCACGAGAGAAAAAAGAAAGAGAGTCTACCGAGAGAAAAGGAGAGGCAAAAGTGAGTTTCTATGCAAGAGATTGTGAGGATGTTATCTGTGAAGAAAGAATCTTATCTGTGAAGAAAAATCACAGATCGCCCTATGATTTTTCTTGTCTATAAAGAATCTTATCTTACTCTTGATGAAACTAACCAGTCTCTTCCTAGTTTGGCTGTTTCTTTGTTGCAGGAGTTTGAGGATGTATTCCCGGAGGAGATGCCAAATGAGTTGCCACCCATTAGAAGCGTTGAGCACCAGATTGATTTTGTGCCCAGGGCTGCTATTTCAAACCGACCAGCCTATAGGAGTAATCCAGAGGAGACAAAGGAACTTTAGAGGCAAGTTGAGGATTTAATGAGCAAGGGGTACGTGAGGGAGAGCATGAGCCCTTGTGCAGTACCAATGCTACAAGTGCCAAAGAAGGATGGGACGTGGAGGATGTGCATTAATTGCAGGGCGGTCAACAATATCACGGTAAAGTATCGCCACCCCATTCCTAGATTGGATGATATGCTTGATGAATTGTATGGCTCATGTATTTTCAGTAAAATTGATCTTAAAAGTGGGTACCATCAAATTAGAATGAAAGAGGGTGATGAATGAAAAACTGCTTTTAAGACTAAGTATGGGCTTTATGAATGGTTGGTTATGCCATTTGGACTTACAAATACGCCCAGTACTTTCATGAGATTAATAAACCATGTCCTACGTGCATTCATAGGCAAGTTTGTGGTTGTGTACTTTGATGATATCTTAGTGTACAACAAGAACTTAAATGAACATATTGAGCATTTGATATATGTGTTTGATGTGTTGAGATGTGCAAAATTGTATGCTAATTTCAAGAAATGTGCCTTTTGCATAGAAAAAAGTTATTTTTCTTGGTTATGTTGTTAGTACAAAGGGTATTGAGGTGGATGAAGAGAAAGTCAAGGCCATCAAGGAGTGGCCAAAGCCAAAAAGCATCACTGAGGTAAGAAGCTTTCATGGCTTTGCTAGCTTTTATCGGCGTTTTGTTAAAGACTTCAGCACCATTGCTGCACCACTCACTGAGGTAATTAAAAAGAATGTTGGGTTTCATTGGGGGCTAATCAAGAGAATGTTGTTGCCACTATTAAAGAAAGGTTGTGCTCTGCACCTGTGTTACCATTACCTGATTTTAACAAAACTTTTGAGATTGAATGTGATGCCTCAGGAATAGGGATTGGAGCCGTTTTGATGCAGGATAGGCGGCCCATAGCCTTCTTCAATGAAAAGTTAAGTGGGGCATCCCTGAAGTACCCTACTTATGACAAAGAGCTTTATGCTCTTGTTCGTGCATTAGAGACTTGGCAGCACTACGTATTGCCAAGGGAATTTGTGATCCACACTGATCATGAATCATTGAAGTATCTCAAGGGTCAAGGTAAGTTGAATAAAAGGCATAGATGGATGGAATACATTGAGACCTTTCCCTATGTCATCCGTTACAAGCAAGGTAAGGAGAACATTGTTGCTGATGCTCTATCCCGGAGGTATGTACTTCTTACTTCTTTGAGTGCTAAAATGCTTGGGTTTGAATATGTGAAAGTAATGTATGCCGATGACGCTGATTTTTCTAATGTGTATGTGGCATGTGATAAGGCGGCATTTGGTAAGTTTTACAAGCATGATGGTTATTTGTTTAAAGAAAGCAAACTTTGTCTGCCAAATTATTCTATGCATGAATTATTGGTGCGTGAGGCACATGGTGGGGGATTAATGGGACACTTTGGTGTCAAGAAAACTTTAGACATTTTGCATGAACATTTCCTTTGGCCTAAGATGAAGAGAGATGTTAACCGTATTTGTGGAAGATGCATTACATATAGAAATGCCAAATCTAAGGTTTTGCTACATGGGTTGTATACACCCTTACCCGTTCCTAGTGAGCCATGGGTAGACATATCTATGGACTTTATTTTGGGGTTGCCTAGGACCAAAAGGGGTAGAGATTCTATTTTTGTGGTTGTGGATAGATTTAGTAAGATGACACATTTCATTCCATGCCATAAAACAGATGATGCCACAAACATAGCTGACTTGTTTTTCCGGGAGATAGTGCTACTCCATTGTGTATCTAGGAGTATTGTTTCTGATAGGGATGTTAAATTCCTTAGCTACTTTTGGAAGGTGTTGTGGGGGAAATTGGGTACTAAACTCTTATTTTCCACTACTTGTCATCCTCAGATTGATGGTCAGACTGAAGTAATTAATAGGACTTTAACTCAGCTTTTACGCACTGTTGTTCATAAGAATTTAAAAACTTGGGAGGATTGTTTGCCATTTATAGAGTTTGCATATATAATAGGACAATGTATACTACTACTTCATACTCTCCTTTTGAAATTGTTTATGGATTTGATCCACTTACTCCTTTGGATTTGATGCCTTTACTTGTTGATGGCAGGAGTAGTTTGGATGGACAAAAGAAGGCGGAGTTGGTGAAGTCACTTCATGAGAGGGTACGGCTTCAAATTGCCCAAAAGAATGAAAGGGTCACTTCCCAAGCCAATAAAGGACGAAGGCGTGTCATCTTTGAACCAGGAGATTGGGTTTGGGTTCACATGCGCAAAGAAAGATTCCCAGCCCATAGAAGGACTAAGTTGCATCCTCGAGGAGATGGACCTTTCCAAATGATATGAACCCGCGGGAATGAATTCCCTTAAACCCACAGTCAATTTGAAAACACCTCAAGAAAGCCAAAATGAAGTCAAGGATGGAGAATCTAGACTCGAAGAGAACTCGTTTCAAGAACCCAGATTACAAAGGAGGAACGCCACAAAGGTTGTGATTTACCTTTGATAAGTTCAAAAGTTCAATTAAGAACAAGAGGAGTAAAACTCAACTCACAATGAATAAATTCATCAAATTTCATAAACTTCATAATCTCATTAGAATGAGGCTACATAGAGTATTTAAAGCAAAACCGAACAAGAGGAGTAAAACTCAACTGATGGGAACCAAGATGAGCCTAGTCTTAAAGATCATTTACAACTTCCAGATGGGCCAAGAAGATCAAGAAGACAATGCAATGATTGATGCAATCCACTTGGGACAAGTTTAGCAAGAGCCCAACATTCAAGATGGGGCTTGAAGGATGAAGATCCAGTTTTAATTCATTTGATCAGCTATGGAAGATGGCAACGACAAGACTTAAAGGCTTGGGCTCATGAAGGGTTTCAACTTATTTAATTCATTTAAAGAACTTATTTTATTTGTTTAGAATAATTGAGTTTATTATGGGAAGCACTTAAGGGGGCTTATGCAAGGGCATTATGGGAAAGTTATTATTTTATTGAACTAGGGTTAGGGTTACTGTAGCCGAGTTACTGTAGCTCGGCACTGTAGCCGCGGCACTGTTCATCCAGGGGTACTTTTGGAAGATGGGGGTTTATTTTGGCTTGGGTTTCATTAGGTTTTCCTTTAAATAGTCTATGTAGCCTCATTTTAATCAGATAATGAAGTTTATGAAATTTGATGAATTTATTCATTGTGAGTTGAGTTTTACTCCTCTTGTTCTTAATTGAACTTTTGAACTTATCAAAGGTAAATCACAACCTTTGTGGCGTTCCTCCTTTGTAATCTGGGTTCTTGAGACGGGTTCTTCAACGGGTCTAGATTTTAATATAATCTAGGTTCTTGAAACGAGTTCTCATCGGGTCTAGGTTCTCCATCCATTGACTTGATTTTGGCTTTCTTGGGGTATTTTCAAATTGACTGTGGGTTCAAGGGATTCATTCCCACGGGTTCATATCATCAACTCACAATGAATAAATTCATCAAATTTCATAAACTTCATAATCTCATTAGAATGAGGCTACATAGAGTATTTAAAGCAAAACCTAATGAAACCCTAGATAAAATAAAACCCCCCATCTTCCAAAAATACCCCTGAGTGAACAGTACCGCGGCTACAGTACGGCGCTACAATAACTCGGCTACAGTAACCCTAACCCTAGTTCAATAAAATAATAAATTTCCCGACATACCCTTACATAGGCATAAACCCAATTATTCTAAGCAAATAAAATAGGTCCTTGAAATTAATTAAATAAGTTGAAAGCCTTCAAGTATCCAAAGCCTATAAGTCATGTTGTTGCCCTTTCCATAGCTTATGAAATGAATCAAAGCATAATCTTTATCGTTTAAGCCCTTGAACTTGTATTTGGCTCATCTGGAACTTGCAACATATCTTTAAGACTAGGCCCACCTTGGTTCCCATCACCAAATTCTTGAGAAAATTAATGACAATACATATAAAGTGGATCTTCCAGGTAAGTATAAAGTTTCTGCAACTTTCAATGTTTCTGATCTTTCTCCTTTTGATGTAGGTGAAGATTCGAGGTCGAATCCTTTTGAGGAGATGAGGAATGATAGGAACCAAGGTGGGCCTACTCTTAAAGATCCTTTGCAAGTTCCAGATGGGCCAATTACAAGATCAAGGGCCAAGAAGATCAAGGAAGCAATGCGAGGATTGGTGTAATCTACTTGGGATGAAGCCAGCAAGAGCGCAACACTCAAGATGGGTCTGAAAGAAGAAGAACCAGTTTTGATCCACTTGATTCAAGCTGTGGAACATGTGGCCTTGTATCTTTCAGTAAAACTTTCCAATAAAGTTACTAATTCTCTAAATGCTGGAACAGGCGGCCTAAGCATAGAAGCTGTAAAAACATCAAAGTCCTTACCAAGGCCATTGAGAAGCCACCAAGACTTCTTGTGCTCAGAAACAAGCTTGCCAATGGCAACAAATTCATCACAAATTCTTTTAAATTTCCTCAGATACTCACTCAAGGAATCAGATCCTTTAGTGATGGAAGTGAGTCTTTGCTTAAGTGCAAGACTACGATCAGAGGACACCCTTGCAAAAGCATGAACAAGGGCACTCAAGACTTATGAGGCAGTGTTTAGACCAACCACAATGCCTAAAACTTCCTCACTCATGGTGGCTGTTAGATAAACTTCAACAAGCCTATCAGACCTACGCCACTTGTGATGAAGTGGATTAGGCTGAGAGGTATTAGATTCATCAAGAATGAACTGAGATGGAGTGGGTATATCACCGTGATAAAACCTTGAAGGTCATAACGTTCAAGGATATTGAGCATCTGAGTTTTCCAGAGCAGAAAATTGTTGGAAGTGAGTTTGAGAGACACATAATTCGATACATTTTGTGAAACAGGATATGGATAGGGGTTTGAATTTGAGGATGTGGAGAAGACAACTGAATTAGAGGAAGCCACTGAAGAGAAAAAAAAAAACACAACTCTCTAGTAACCCGTATTGGGTCTTGAGAAATACATTTGTACAGGCTTGAAAAATACATAATTCGTATTTGACCAAAATATTGTAATTCTTTTATAAATAGGTATAGAACGAAGTACACAACTCACACCAATCATCTCTTCTCATTTTGTGTTTCGTTTTGCTATGTTCCTCTTTATCTCCACATTTTGGTAAGGCCTCTTGTAGTTAGTCTTTATGATATGGTTAATGGTACCAAGTGTGTGATTTTTCTTTAATGTAAGTTGTTTATTTTTAGAATATCTATTTCGGTCAGGATAAAATTGAGATCGGTTAGAAGTTTGAAATTTGTTAGGTATGTGTTTTGAGCAATGCTTTGCTTGGATGGTTCTGACTTTGAAATAAGAATGGAGTTTTGTTGTAGGTGTGTTACGAGTAATCTTAAATTTAGTTGGTTTATATACAATAAGTTATTATGTATGAAATTTTGGGAGAACAATTGATCAGTTTGCAGGTTTGGGCTTTTTTTTTTTTTTTGTGTGTTTTTTGTGTTTTTTATGTTCATTTATGCAAACTGATATTGGCTTGAGATGAACTATATGTTTTGGTGTTAATGCTCTTTAGTCAAAAAAGTATTATAAAATAATTTTGTACGTAGATATTGTGGTGTCTCATTCCTCGGTAAAGGACCTAGCGAGGATTCATGGTGTCAAGAATGCCATCTAGTCTGCAACACCTAGGATTCAGATTGAGATTAGCATGCAATGTTCACAAGGAAGTGCACGTGTAAGTGAATGGTCATTTAAACCGCAGCGGAATAAGTAAAAGTTAAGTGCTATTTGTACTAGAGTTTCAACTGTAAATTGGTTCTTTCCATATGTCACTTTATTTTTCAAAATAATATCTAGAATCCTTTGTTTGTCCCATAAGTCCAAATGCGGCAAACTGAACATGGTTGGTCACTGGACTAAGTAATATAACTCCAAAGAAACAACATAATTACATGGAGGCATGCCTCCATCTCTATTCCTCAGGCGGGGTGGTCCTTTTTTCCTCAGGTATCTCTCATGGATCTACCTCTACATCAAAGTCTATGGTTCAAATAATGAAACAATAGGTAGGTTAAATAATTATGACAAGACTACTAATGAGAGACAATAAACTTGATGATTTAATGCACAGTTTCATGTAAAATGAATAGTGAATATGTGTATTGTGCATAGAGAGGAATTATGCTCTAAGCAATACACATGTGTTCATAGTTATGGCAAAGAATCACCCTTTGAGTAAAATACCGGTATATAAGTATGGTGAGAATCACCCTATAGGAATTACCCTCTGGAAAAAACTCAAGTGTACATATATATTGCAGAGGCAAGGAACCATGATCTTCTCAAGTGTGTAAAACTCATGCTATCATATGAAATTTTAATACATAAAATCTCACACAGAGATTGTGGCGCCCCCAACCCCCGCTTGGGATTTGATGGTGACTAAAACGCCAGGACATATACAACACAAGGCTATATACCCGTTGTACATGATAGATAAGATGCAATGCACCTATGTATACTAGCAGTATGCAAAAATCGCAGCGGAAAATGTCTTTTAAAATGTTGTACTAGAATAAAACTAATATCCCAACTTCTTCGTTCGTAGCTTTAAATTAAACTTTTTAGTAATGGAGTATCAAGTTCTTTGTTTACACTCAACATAACAAGTATTCTACAAAGGCCTTAACAAAGAGGTCATTAAAGCATCCATCTATTCTCAACTATCTCCAAGTAGGTCATGGCTAAATCCGTTCTTTATTCGAGTTGAGCACATCCTTAGCCTTGATCATCATTATTTTGACTCGCTACTCCTGGTCCTGCTAAAGGTTTTACCATTCCGGATTGGGAATAGTAGTGAAAACTACCACGGTGAGATTTCGAGAAATCTCAGCAAGTAAATACGCAACATACAATAGTTAACACAACCATACAAGAGGTATATCATGAAATGTGTGCATGGACATGTACTTGACTTATGCACTTGACCATTTTCAAAAGACTTGTAACAGAGACTTTAGCTTTCCATAAAAACTTCTTAACTTTTCTTATTCACGTGAACTTATTCAGAACTTGCCTTATCAGAACATATCACAAGATTTGTATCTAGTGATCCTTATCATATCACGAGATTTTCATCAAGTGATCCTTATCTTATGAGCTCTCATCCCTATTCAAAGGGTGGATACAACACGGCTCCCCTCCTTGCACCACGTGTTCTTGCTAGTTACCGCACCATCAATGGTTCGTACACCTTGATGAATGCGTCATAAACAGAGATTCATATTAACTCGACCTTACTTCGTCAGGTTACATACCTTATGCACCCACTAGCGTTAGGTGCTTCCCCACTCCGGTATCCTTTAAAAAGAATCCATTCGAGGTTCGTCGACTGTTCTTTTTCGACCCAAGGGTTACCACTCCATTCTTAAGCACTCTAGAGTGGACAGAGGAGTTCCACTAGGACATTCCCCCCTAGCACTTTGGGTCGTGATAAAAAATTTTCTTTGAAAAAAATTTCTTTAAAAACACTTTTCGAAAATACTTATTTGAAAACACTTATTTGAAAACACTTCTTCCCTAAATGCATGTGACATGACACTTAAATATGCTTACTAATACTTGACATATGACATATGAAATGTCGTGCATGAAACAACCACGCATAACATGTTCATTTCATAGCATGATAACATAAACCATAAGAGTTATCAAAACATATACATGGAACCATGAAAACTTGCTTAGGCCGAAACTCGTAGGCACAAAAACATGAAGATTCATCACATAAACATGTTCGAAACTTCAAGTATATAAATATAGAAATCAAGACATAGTGAAACAAAACTTGAAATCATAGGTTTTTGACCAAGGTCCGAAACTTCCAAAGCATATTCAAACTGAAACTTCATATTACATAAACCATCAACCTTAGACAAGTGAAAACCGAAACTCATAAGCATATTTCATGGCATTTTTATTATAAATCCGAGACATATAATTCCTTCCTTGAAGTTACTCAAGATCATACTAACATATTCAAACAAACAACCAAGAGATTACAAACAAAGCAATCAAAAATCATAGAAGGATTTACACAATCATATACAAATATTAACCAAGAGTAGGTTGAGTGTATACTTGCAAAAATCCACGAAATGAAACAAATAGCAAGCTGTAAATCGAAATATAACTTGTTAGAATAAGGGTTCCAAAACACTAATCCGTATTCTTGAGTGTGTGAGGGTTTCTAGGGTTATCACTAAGGCTTAAGAAGTTCCAAACCAATCGACTTCTAGGGTTTTGAATCAAGAAACCCTTCAACTTCCTTGTATCTTTGACTAATCTCGAATAAGTATGAAACTACATTAGTGTGGCCGAATGTGTAGAGGATTTTGATGGGAACCAAGGTGGGCCTAGTCTTAAAGATATGTTGCAAGTTCCAGATGAGCCAAATACAAGTTCAAGGGCTTAAACGATAAAGATTATGCTTTGATTCATTTCATAAGCTATGGAAAGGGCAACAACATGACTTATAGGCTTTGGACACTTGAAGGCTTTCAACTTATTTAATTAATTTCAAGGACCTATTTTATTTGCTTAGAATAATTGGGTTTATGCCTATGTAAGGGTATGTTGGGAAAGTTATTATTTTATTGAACTAGGGTTAGGGTTACTGTAGCCAAGTTACTGTAGCGCCATACTGTAGCCGTGGCACTGTTCACTCAGGGGTATTTTTGGAAGACGGGGTTTTATTTTATCTAGGGTTTCATTAGGTTTTGCTTTAAATACTCTATGTACCCTCATTCTAATCAGATTATGAAGTTTATGAAATTTGATGAATTTATTCATTGTGAGTTAAGTTTTACTCCTCTTGTTCTTAATTGAACTTTCGAACTTATCAAAAGTAAATCGCAACCTTTGTGGCGTTCCTCCTCTGTAATTTGGGTTCTTGAGACGGGTTCTTCAACGGGTCTAGATTTTAATATAATCTAGGTTCTTGAAACGAGTTCTCATCGGGTCTAGATTCTTCATCCATAGACTTGATTTTGACTTTTTTGGGAAGTTTTCAAATTGACTGTGGGTTCAAGGGATTCCTTTCCCGCGGGTTCATATCATTTGGTATTCAGAGCAAGGTTTCCAATCAGGTCTGATTCTATCTTTTAGTTCTAGCATCCTTAAATTTAATTCTGGGGCTTCATTGTTCTAGAGTTGTCAAAAAAAAAAAAATAGAAACAAAAAGTAGGCTGCCGAAATTCTTAGGGTTTTTGGGTTTGGCTGAAATTTGCATCACCTAGGGTTTTAAAATTCTAGGGTTTCCTACACTCTAAGTTTGTCAATTGCTTGTAGTGTCGTTCCATTGATTCTCTTCTACTTCATTATCCATGCTTGTGTGTTTGAATTCAATTGGTTGGTTTTCACAACTGAATATTGCTGTTTGTGGATAAATTAGAGAAAAGAAAAGAAAGGAAAAGAAAAGAAAAGAAAAGAAAGGAAAGGAAAGGAAAAGAAAAGAAAAGAAAATTCGAAAAAAAAAAAAAACAAAAAGAAGAAGATGAAGAAAAGAGAAGGTAGCGTATTCAAAGTCGCTACATAGTTACAACAAAGAGAAAGAAAGAAATTTGTTGATTAAACCATATGATCAAAGGGGCTGCTGCATACATCACTCAAGTTGGTATCTTGTCTTATTGTTACTCTTTCATTCGTATAACTTCCTTGATTCTTGTGTCATTTTTATTCCTTCATGTTTCTCTTGTTCTTGTTTCCTGGATCTAATTACTAGTTGGGATAAAACAAGGTTGCCTTGTCTTGATTGAGTTCATTTAGTTCTGAAAGAACTTGAGTGGGAAAGCTCTCGAGGTAAAAGGCAAGAGAGTGTGAGACTATTATTCAGAAAAAGCCAACTAAGAGTGAAACACGAGTGGAGTGCCATTATTTGAGTGCAAACACGTAAGGGAGTGTGTGAGGTTTTCCACTAACTTTCTTTTTGTGCAGCACATTATAATGTTTCATCGGAGTAGCTCATCACTAAGGGGGAGAGAATATAACTCATCCATTGTGTTGCAAGCCATGCAACAACAGTTTGAGCAGTTGAACTTGGTGTTGGGTGAAGTGAGGGATAGTATGGATAATCAAGAAGCAGTGATTAGAAATCTGCAAGGTGAGAGAGATAGGAGGCGACATGAGCCTAGAATTGAGAATGGGTATAAGAATGGAGAGTTTGGTGAGGATGATGAAGGCTTAACATTTGAAGTTGGATTGGGTGGACATAGAGGAGTTAGGCATGGAAGAGGCCTTAGGGCAAACTCAGGGGGTCGAGATAGAGTAGATAAGAACCTTGGGAGCATCAAAATGATAATACCATCATTCCAAGGTAGAACCGACCTTGAAGTTTATTTAGAGTGGGAGAAAAGAATAGAGTTGGTGTTTGATTGTCATAATTACTCCGAGGAGAAGAAGGTGAAATTGGCTGTAATTGAGTTTACTGATTATGCGACTATTTGGTGGGATCAATTAGTGACCAATAGGAGAAAAAATCTTGAGAGGCCTGTAAAAACATGGAGAGAGCTGAAAGCTATCATGAGGCGGAGATTTGTACCTAGCCACTACTATAGAGACCTCTACCAAAATCTACAAAATCTTACACAAGGGTCTAGGAGTGTAGAGGATTACCATAAGAAGATGGAGGTGGCTATGATTTGGGCTAATGTAGTGGAGGATCAGGAGGCCACGATGACAAGATTTTTGAGTGTGTTGAATACGGAGATAGCCAATGTAGTTGAGTTGCAACATTATGTGGAGGTAGAGGATATGGTGCACATGGCTATGAAGGTGGAGAGGCGGCTAAAAGGAAAGGGTACATCAAGGTATACTTCGGTTTCTAGTACTCCTTGGAAACCAAAGTTGGACAAAAATGATCAAGTTGTAACAAGGGGGAAGACCGACGAACCACCTAAGGGAAATGATTTGGGTGAGACTGAAACCTCAAGAAAAAAAGAGAATGAGTTGCAAAAATATTGTGAGGCCAAGAGCTCAAAAAAAGAGGAGAGTGGAAGAAAAAGAGAGCGTGAAATAGAAAAAGAGAGTGAGAGGAAAAAAAAGAATGAGGCCGAAACATCAAGAGAAAGAAAGAGTGAAAAAGAAAATAGAGAGGTGGCTGAGAGTCAAGAAAAAAGAGTTGCACAAGAGGAAAAAGAAAAAGAGATTGCAGAGAGAAACAAAAAGGTAAAAGTGATTTTTTATGCTAGGGCAAGTTTTTATACTAATGAATTTAACGACTATTTGCCTAGTGTTGTTGTTTCTTTGTTGCAGGGATATAAGGTCGTGATTTCTAGCGGTGTGTTTGGTGGATTGCCACCTATTAGGGAGATAGAGCACTACATTTATTTTGTGTCAGGTGCGACTATCCCTACCCGACCTTTCTTGGAAGAACATGAATCCTTGACACACTTAAAGGGACAAGGTAAGTTGTTGACTAGAATGCATGCTAAGTGGGAGGATTGTATTGAGACTTTTCCTCATGTATTCAAATACACACAGGGTATGGAAAATTTTGTGGTTGAGGCTTTAGCAAGAAGGTATGTCCTTATCTTCATTTTAGATGCAAAATTGTTGAGACTTGAATATGAGAAGGAATTGCATGCTAATGATGATGACTTTGCTAGTGTGTATGGAACATGTGAGAAAGCATCATTTGGTAAGTTATATAAACTAGATTGGTACTTATTTAGAGATAATAGATTTTGTGTGCCTACTAGTTTTATGCGTAAGTTGCTTATTTGTGATGGACATGGTGGTTTGTTGGGTAACCATGGTGTAAGGAAGACTTTTGTTTTGTTGCATGAACGTTTGTGGGAATATCATTTGCCTTTCAAAGTGTTGCATGAACGTTTGTGGAAGTATCAATTGTCATTCCTTGATGTATTGCATGAATGTTTGTGGGAGTATCATTTGCCTTTCATTGAAGTGTTACATGAACATTTGTGGAAGTATCATTTGTCATTCATTAACATATTGCATGAACGTTTGTGGGAGTATTACTTGCCATTCATCGAGTTTTCATATAATTGGAGTGGTCATTGTGTTGTAAAAAAAGCTTTAGGTGTGTTTCATGAACGTTTGTGGGAGTATCATTTGTCATACATTGACCTGTTGCATGAACGTTTGTGGGACTATTATTTGCCTTTCATTGAGTTTGCATATATTTGGGGTAGTCATCCTGGTGTCAAGAAAATATTAGACATTTTGCATGAACATTTATATTGGTCTAAGATGAAGAGAGATGTCAATTGTATTTGTGGAAGGTGCATTACATGTAGAAAGGCCAAATCTAAGGTTTTGCCACATTGGTTGCATACGCCCTTACCTATTCCTAGTGAGTCATGTGTAGACATATCTATAGACTTTGTTTTGGGGCTGCCTAGGAAAGAAAGGAGTAGAAATTCTATTTTTATGGTTATGGATGGATTTATAGAGTTTGCATATAACAGGACCATGCATACTACCACTTTATATTCTCCTTTTGAAATTGTTTATAGACTTAATCTATTTACTCCTTTAGATTTAATGTCTTTATCTGTTGACAACAGGAGTAGTTTGGATGGATGTTCTCAAATTCTTGAACAAATTAATGACAATGCATATGAAATCAATGATAATGTTACTAACATTTTTCCCTTTGATCCAGGTGGAGATTCGAGGTCGAATCCTTTTGAGGAGAGGGGGAATGATGGGAACCAAGGTGGGCCTAGTCTTAAAGATATGTTGCAAGTTCCAGATGAACCAAATACAAGTTCAAGGGCTTAAACGATAAAGATTATGCTTTGATTCATTTCATAAGCTATGGAAAGGGCAACAACATGACTTCTAGGCTTTGGACACTTGAAGGCTTTCAACTTATTTAATTAATTTCAAGGACCTATTTTATTTGCTTAGAATAATTGGGTTTATGCCTATGTAAGGGTATGTTAGGAAAGTTATTATTTTATTGAACTAGGGTTAGGGTTACTGTAGCCAAGTTACTGTAGCGCCGTACTGTAGCCGCGGCACTGTTCACTCAGGGGTATTTTTGGAAGATGGGGTTTTATTTTATCTAGGGTTTCATTAGGTTTTGCTTTAAATACTCTATGTAGCCTCATTCTAATCAGATTATGAAGTTTATGAAATTTGATGAATTTATTCATTGTGAGTTGAGTTTTACTCCTCTTGTTCTTAATTGAACTTTCGAACTTATCAAAGGTAAATCACAACCTTTGTGGCGTTCCTCCTTTGTAATCTGGGTTCTTGAGACGGGTTCTTCAACGGGTCTAGATTTTAATATAATCTAGGTTCTTGAAACGAGTTCTTATCGGGTCTAGATTCTCCATCCATAGACTTGATTTTGGCTTTCTTGGGAAGTTTTCAAATTGACTGTGGATTCAAGGGATTCCTTTCCCGCGGGTTCATATCAGATTTGTTCCTTCAAACTTTCAGTTCTCCACACTTCTAGAAAACCCTAATTCGTTTCCCATGAGCAGATGTGGAAATTGTGTGTTTCACCATATTCGAACTCCCTTAAGGTTCAAAACTCATCTTGAGTTGAATATGTGATATGTGTGTGTAGGAACAAAAGGAAACTGAGTTCTTACTATTGTTCCTGCTTGTAAATGCCAAAATCCCTCTCTTGAATCAAGCCTCCCTTGTTTGGTATGAAGGAAAGTGTGAGAAAGTGGAGGAAATCTCTAAGTGGTCGTGTAAGAGAGTGTGGAGAGAATGAGAGCATGTAAAATCCGAAAAGCCCTTGGGTGTGTGACTCCTCTCCCTTTATATAGAGTTCTCCAACAAAATTCCATGGGTTGCTAGTGACCCATTGCATGAAGGACAAGTGGCGTCTTCTCTGATGCATGTAGGACAAGTGGCGTCTTCTCTGATACATGTGAGACAAGTGGTGTCTTTTCTGATGCGTGTAGGACAAGTGGTGTAGCTCCTTGGAAATTCGAAATATCCCTCATCCTTACTTTTCCTAGGAAATCTAAGAATATCCTTGCATGGACGTCATGTGTCAAAGCCCCTTCTGATAGGAACCAAGGTGGGCCTACTCTTAAAGATCCTTTGCAAGTTCCAGATGGGCCAATTACAAGATCAAGGGCCAAGAAGATCAAGGAAGCAATGCAAGGATTGGTGCAATCCACCTGGGATGAAGCCAGCAAGAGCCCAACACTGAAGATGGGTCTGAAAGAAGAAGAACCAGTTTTGATCCACTTTATTCAAGCTGTGGAAGACATGACTTAAAGATACGGCCTATCGTTATTGGAGGCTTCCAATTTGGTTAAATGATTTATTTTATTAGTTTAGAATAAGTGGGCTTGAAGATGCTTGGCTCACATGTCTTATTTCTTTTGAACTATGTTTTTGGGAAGGCCTTGTATTTTGGCCAAGGGCTTATTTGGAAAATTACATTTTAGGAACTAGGGTTTCATCAATTTACTGTTGGGGTTACTGTAGCCGCGCGTACTGTAGCTGGTACTGTTCATCAAGGGTAATTTTGGGTAAAAGGGGCATTATTTTGGCTAGGGTTTTGATTAGGTTTGGCTTTAAAAACTCTTTGTAGCCTCATTTGAGAGTTAGACAATATTGAATTTTATTTGTGAGTTGAGTTTTCTCCTCTTGTTCTTGATTGAACTCTTGAACTTATCAAAGGTAAATCACAACCTTTGTGGCGTTCCTCCTTTGTAATCTGGGTTCTTGAGACGGGTTCTTCAACGGGTCTAGATTTTAATATAATCTAGGTTCTTGAAACGAGTTCTCATCGGGTCTAGATTCTCCATCCTTGACTTGATTTTGGCTTTCTTGGGGAGTTTTCAAATTGATTGTGGGTTCAAGGGAATTCATTCCCACGGGTTCATATCATTTGGTATTCAGAGCAAGGTTTCCAATCAGGTCTTATTCTATCTTTTATTTCTTGCATATTTAATTCTAGGGTGTCATTGTTCTAGGATTGATTACAAAAAAAAAAAATAGTGGTGGTTAGTAGGGTTGCTGAAATTCATTGTTCTAGGGTTTGTGTTGGCTGAAATCTCTTGTTCTAGGGGCTGCCGTATATCACTTGCCCAAGGGTTTTTGAGTTATTGTTAGGGTTTTTCTCAACTGCTTATTCTTGATTGTGATCAAATCAGTTGGTGAAAGGAAAAGAAAAGAAAAGAAAAGAAAAGAAAAGAAAGGAAAAGAAAAAAAAAAATCGTGAAAAAAAAAAAAAAAATTCGAGATTTTTTTTTTCCTTGATCCTTATCATCAAAGGGGGTGATTCTAGTTGATATCTTGTCTTATTGCTACTGTTTCATTCGTATAATTTTCTTGATTCACGTGCCATTTTTTTTTCATTCCTTCCGTGTTTCTCTTGTTCTTGTTTCTTGGACTTAATTACTAGTTGGGATAAAACAAGGTTGCTTTGTCTTGATTGAGTCAATTAGTTCTTAAAGAACTTGAGTGGGAAAACTCTTGAGGTAAAAGGCAAAGAGAGTGTGAGACTATTATCGAAAAAAAGCCAATTAAGAGTGAAACACGAGTGGAGTGTCATTATTCGAGTGTAAACACGTGAGGGAGTGTGTGAGGTTTACTTTTTTTTTGCCACTAACTTTCTCTTGTGTAGCGCCTAATAATGTCTCATCGGAGTAGCGCATCACCAAGGGGGAGAGCAGATAACTCATCCTTTGTGTTGCAAGCCATGCAACAACAGTTTGAGCGGTTAAACTTGGTGTTGGGTGAAGTGAGGGATAGGATGGATCATCAAGAAGCAGCGATTAGAAATCTACAAGGTAGGAGGGATAGGAGGCGATGTGAGCATAGAGTCGAAAATCAGTATGAGAATGAAGGAGATGGTGGGGAAGAGGAAGATTTAGCATCTGACGTTGGGTCGGGTAGAAATAGAGGAGTTAGGCATGAAAGAGGACTTGAGGGGAATCTAAGGGGTCGGGATGGTGTAGATAGAGACCTTGGTAGCATCAAAATGAAAATACCATCTTTCCAAGGTAGAACTGACCCTGAGGTTTATCTAGAGTGGGAGAAAAAAATAGAGTTGGTGTTTGATTGTCATAATTACTCTGAGGAGAAGAAAGTGAAGTTGGCGGTAATTGAGTTCACTGATTATGCTATTATTTGGTGGGATCAATTAGTGACCAATAGGAGAAGGAATTATGAGAGGCCTATAGAGACATGGGGAGAGTTGAAAGCTCTCATGAGGCGGAGATTTGTTCCTAGCCATTACTATAGAGACCTTTTTCAGAAATTACAAAATCTTACACAGGGGTCTAGGAGTGTGGAGGATTACCATAAGGAGATGGAGGTGGCGATGATTCGGGCTAATGTAGAGGAGGACCGAGAGGCCACCATGGCTAGATTTTTGAGTGGGTTGAATAGGGACATAGCCAATGTAATTGAATTGCAGCATTATGTGGAGATAGAGGACATGGTGCACATGGCTATGAAGGTGGAGAGGCAATTAAAGAGAAAAGGGACAGCAAGGTACACTACGGTTTCTAGCACTACTTGGAAATCAAAATGGGATAGGAATGATCCAGCTGAAGCAAAGAGAAAGACCGAACCACCTAAGGGAAAAGATGAGGGAACTAGCAACAAACCCAAGGTAGAATCCCAACCTTCACGGAATAGAGATATCAAATGTTTTAAGTGTTTGGGTTCAGGGCACATTGCTTCTCAATGTCCAAATAGGAGGGTGATGATTATGCGTGACAATGGGGAGGTGATGACTGAGAGTGAGGATGATAGTGATGAGGTGCCCGAGTTGGATGATGCTAGTGATGATGATGGAGTGGTATACCCTGTGACAGGTGAGTCTCTTGTTGCCAGGCGTGCTCTTAATGCACACATTAAGGTGGATGATGCAGAGCAACAGAGAGAGAACATTTTCCATACTAGATGCCATGTCAACAATAAGGTATGTAGTATGATCATTGATGGAGGGAGTTGTACTAATGTGGCTAGCACTACTTTGGTTGAGAAATTGAATTTACCAACCTTAAAACACTCTAGACCATACAAATTGCAGTGGTTGAATGATTGTGGAGAGGTTAGGGTGGATAAACAAGTGTTAGTTACTTTTTCTATTGGGAAGTATCAAGATGAGGTGCTTTGTGATGTTGTGCCTATGCATGCGGGCCATATTTTGTTGGGGAGGCCGTGGCAGTATGATAGGAGAGTGACACATGATGGGTTCAAGAACATGTACAGCTTTGAAAAGGAGGGCAAAACAATTAAACTTGCTCCTTTAACTCCAAGCCAGGTCTATGAGGACCAACTGAAATTGAAAAGTGAGGTTGCTCAAAAAAGAAAGAGTGAAAATGAGAGTGATCAGAAGAGAAAGAGTGAAAATGAGAGTGATCAAAAAAGGAAGAGTGAAAAAGAGATTGAGCAAAAAAGAAAGAGTGAGAGTGAATATGAGCATAAAAGAAAGAGCGAGAAAGAAAGTAGAGAGGTGGCTGAGAGTAAAGAAAAAATAGTGGAGCCACGAGAGAAAAAAGAAAGAGAGTCTTCTGAGAGAAAAGGAAAGGAAAAATTGAGTTTCTATGCAAGAGAGAGTGAGGTTAAGAGGGCTTTCTTCGCAGATCGCCCTATGATTTTTCTTGTCTATAAAGAATCTTATCTTACTCTTGATGAAACTAACCAGTCTCTTCCTAGTTTGGCTGTTTCTTTGTTGCAGGAGTTTGAGGATGTATTCCCGGAGGAGATGCCAAATGAGTTGCCACCCATTAGAGGCATTGAGCACCAGATTGATTTTGTGCCCGGGGCTGCTATTCCAAACCGACCAGCCTATAGGAGTAATCCAGAGGAGACAAAGGAGCTTCAGAGGCAAGTTGAGGATTTGATGAGCAAGGGGTACGTGAGGGAGAGCATGAGCCCTTGTGCAGTACCAGTGCTACTAGTGCCAAAGAAGGATGGGACGTGGAGGATGTGCATTGATTGCAGGGCGGTCAACAATATCACGGTAAAGTATCGCCATCCCATTCCTAGATTGGATGATATGCTTGATGAATTGCATGGTTCATGTATTTTCAGTAAAATTGATCTTAAAAGTGGGTACCATCAAATTAGAATGAAAGAGGGTGATGAATGGAAAACTGCTTTTAAGACTAAGTATGGGCTTTATGAATGGTTGGTTATGCCATTTGGACTTACAAATGCGCCCAGTACTTTCATGAGATTAATGAACCATGTCCTACGTGCATTCATAGGCAAGTTTGTGGTTGTGTACTTTGATGATATCTTAGTGTACAGCAAGAACTTAAATGAACATATTGAGCATTTGAGATATGTGTTTGATGTGTTGAGATGTGAAAAGTTGTATGCTAATTTCAAGAAATGTGCCTTTTGCATGGAAAAAGTTGTTTTTCTTGGTTACGTTGTTAGTACAAAGGGTATTGAGGTGGATGAAGAGAAAGTCAAGGCCATCAAGGAGTGGCCAACGCCAAAAAGCATCACTGAGGTAAGAAGCTTTCATGGGCTAGCTAGCTTTTATCGGCGTTTTGTTAAAGACTTCAACATCATTGCTGCACCACTCACTGAGGTAATTAAAAAGAATGTTGGGTTTCATTGGGGGGCTAATCAAGAGAATGCTTTTGCCACTATTAAAGAAAGGTTGTGCTCTGCACCTGTGTTAGCATTAACTGATTTTAACAAAGCTTTTGAGATTGAATGTGATGCCTCAGGAATAGGGATTGGAGCCGTTTTGATGCAGGATAGGCGGCCCATAGCCTTCTTCAGTGAAAAGTTAAGTGGGGCATCCCTGAAGTACCCTACTTATGACAAAGAGCTTTATGCTCTTGTTCGTGCATTAGAGACTTGGCAGCACTACCTATGGCCAAGGGAATTTGTGATCCACACCGATCATGAATCATTGAAGCATCTCAAGGGTCAAGGTAAGTTGAATAAAAGGCATGCTAGATGGATGGAATACATTGAGACCTTTCCCTATGTCATCCGTTACAAGCAAGGTAAGGAGAACATTGTTGCTGATGCTCTATCCCGGAGGTATGTACTTCTTACTTCTATGAGTGCCAAAATGCTTGGGTTTGAATACGTGAAAGACATGTATGCCGATGATGCTGATTTTTCAAATGTGTATGTGGCATGTGATAAGGCGGCATTTGGTAAGTTTTACAAGCATGATGGTTATTTGTTTAAAGAAAGCAAACTTTGTCTGCCAAATTGTTCTATGCGTGAGTTATTGGTGCGTGAGGCACATGGTGGGGGGTTAATGGGACACTTTGGTGTCAAGAAAACTTTAGACATTTTGCATGAACATTTCTTTTGGCCTAAGATGAAGAGAGATGTTAACCGTATTTGTGGAAGATGCATTACATGTAGAAAGGCCAAATCTAAGGTTTTGCCACATGGGTTGTATACACCCTTACCCGTTCCTAGTGAGCCATGGGTCGACATATCTATGGACTTTGTTTTGGGGCTGCCTAGGACCAAAAGGGGTAGAGATTCTATTTTTGTTGTTGTTGATAGATTCAGTAAGATGGCACATTTCATTCCATGCCATAAAACAGATGATGCAACAAATATAGCTGACTTGTTTTTCAGGGAGATAGTGCGACTCCATGGTGTACCTAGGAGTATTGTTTCTGATAGGGATGTTAAATTCCTTAGCTACTTTTGGAAGGTGTTGTGGGGGAAATTGGGTACTAAGCTCTTATTTTCCACTACTTGTCATCCACAGACTGATGGTCAGACTGAAGTAGTTAATAGGACTTTAACTCAGCTTTTACGCACTGTTGTTCATAAGAATTTAAAAACTTGGGAGGATTGTTTGCCATTTATAGAGTTTGCATATAATAGGACGATGCATACTACTACTTCATACTCTCCTTTTGAAATTGTTTATGGATTTAATCCACTTACTCCTTTGGATTTGATGCCTTTACCTGTTGATGACAGGAGTAGTTTGGATGGACAAAAGAAGGCGGAGTTGGTGAAGTCACTTCATGAGAGGGTACGGCTTCAAATTGCCCAAAAGAATGAAAGGGTTGCTTCCCAAGCCAATAAAGGACGAAGGCGTGTCATCTTTGAACCAGGAGATTGGGTTTGGGTTCACATGCGCAAAGAAAGATTCCCAGCCCATAGAAGGACTAAGTTGCATCCTCGAGGAGATGGACCTTTCCAAATTCTTGAGAAAATTAATGACAATGCATATAAAGTCGATCTTCCAGGTGAGTATAAAGTTTCTGCAACTTTCAATGTTTCTGATCTTTCTCCTTTTGATGTAGGTGAAGATTCGAGGTCGAATCCTTTTGAGGAGAGGGGGAATGATAGGAACCAAGGTGGGCCTACTCTTAAAGATCCTTTGCAAGTTCCAGATGGGCCAATTACAAGATCAAGGGCCAAGAAGATCAAGGAAGCAATGCAAGGATTGGTGCAATCCACCTGGGATGAAGCCAGCAAGAGCCCAACACTGAAGATGGGTCTGAAAGAAGAAGAACCAGTTTTGATCCACTTTATTCAAGCTGTGGAAGACATGACTTAAAGATACGGCCTATTGTTATTGGAGGCTTCCAATTTGGTTAAATGATTTATTTTATTAGTTTAGAATAAGTGGGCTTGAAGATGCTTGGCTCACATGTCTTATTTCTTTTGAACTATGTTTTTGGGAAGGCCTTGTATTTTGGCCAAGGGCTTATTTGGAAAATTACATTTTAGGAACTAGGGTTTCATCAATTTACTGTTGGGGTTACTGTAGCCGCGCGTACTGTAGCCGGTACTGTTCATCAAGGGTAATTTTGGGTAAAAGGGGCATTATTTTGGCTAGGGTTTTGATTAGGTTTGGCTTTAAAAACTCTTTGTAGCCTCATTTGAGAGTTAGACAATATTGAATTTTATTTGTGAGTTGAGTTTTCTCCTCTTGTTCTTGATTGAACTCTTGAACTTATCAAAGGTAAATCACAACCTTTGTGGCGTTCCTCCTTTGTAATCTGGGTTCTTGAGACGGGTTCTTCAACGGGTCTAGATTTTAATATAATCTAGGTTCTTGAAACGAGTTCTCATCGGGTCTAGATTCTCCATCCTTGACTTGATTTTGGCTTTCTTGGAGAGTTTTCAAATTGATTGTGGGTTCAAGGGAATTCATTCCCACGGGTTCATATCACCTTCTTTGTCTCTCCTTCGGAAATCCAAAAGATCATCTACATGAGTGACATGTGGCATGGCATCTTGTCAAAATTCGAAATCCTAAGAGGCTCCTTGGGTATGGTCCCCCATATGGTCCAAATTCAATGAATCTCTGGGGCAAAATTGTCATTTGATAAATCCTAACCCTAGACTTGAACCTTGTAGACTTGTGCATGCTTTCCAAGTGGCAAAAGGCATGTAGGATGTGGGTGCATGTTCCCCATGCTTCCTTCCCTTTCCCCATGTGCTTCTTTCTTTTCCCATGTGTATTTTTCTTTTTCCCATGTGTCTCTTCATTTTTCCATGTGTCTTTTCCTTTTCCCATGCATGTCCCTTACTCTTCCCGAAGCAAGAAGCTTCTTCTTCCTATGCATGTTCCCTAGGTGGCTCTCTCACTTCCTTATGCTTCTCAAGAACTCAAAACATGACATATGACAATGTGGTGGCCGAAATCCTAGGGGTACAAGGGTACTTTTCATGCATTATCTCTTCCACTCCCTTCTATAACTTTTTCCTCTACTTATGCATGAATGACAAATAAAAAAATGTCAGAAAATAATTTGGGTGGGCATGTGGCTTAGGGATCCGAAAGTCTCTTAATGTTCCAATGTAAATCTTTTAGAAAATCTCACATTTGTCTTTCCTATGCAAAATCTTCTCATAACTCACAAAAATCTTGTTGGTGCTTGTGTAGTCCATTGGGGTTCCCGAAACCATGTCCCATCATTCTTTCATCCATTTTAACATCTAGGTTCAATGTATCTAGATGTGAGGTGTGCATGTGAGACATGTGGCATGTGAGGAGTGTGTGAGTGTGTGGTGGTCTAACCCATACATCCTCCATCTCTTTAGCTTCTTCTAGAAACCTTCAAACAAGTTTGCCAAGTGGCACCAATGTGCTAACCTAGGTGCTTCTTCCCTAGGTTCCACTTCCCTATGCAAGATTTTGCCATTTCCCAAGACAAAACTCTTCACCTTTTATTTGCATGCGTGACACTTGGCCAACTCTTCTAGAAAGCCAAATCCGCCCTTGGTTCTTCCACTTTTCTTCTAGATATCCAATGCATGCTTGACAAGTGTCATCCTTGTCTTTTCCCAAAGTTCAAATGAGAAGTGATTTTCCTAAAATGACCAAAAACTCCTTCTTGAAGCCAAGTGGCACCATCTCCTTGCCTAGAGGGTAAACTTGAGCCTTTCAAAGCCAAAGTCCTTAATGGGCTGAATTCCTATGGGTTTTTCTTTTCTTCTATTTTTCTCTTGTGAGCTTTTTAACTTAGAACTCTAAGATCCAATCCAACAAAAATAGAAAGTGGCCTAAAGAATTCTTTCAATACTTGGCCAATAACCCAAATAAATAAATAAATAATATCCACCAGATTTACGAATGAAATCTTAGCGAAAATCTGAGGCATCACAGAGATGTTTCAAACCATCCGATATCACACAAAGACATTTCAAATCATCACATCTTGCACAAAGATGTTTCAAATCATCAGTTCTCACACAGAGATGTTTCAAGTCACCAGATCTCACACAGAGATATTTCAAATCACCAGATCTCAAATAGACATACATGTTGCACCAGAGAACACATTAGGCGCCCAACCAACTCAAATACACCACACATGATACGCCAAAAGTATTGTCCTTCCTGTCTACCAAGTGAGGACAATACAAGTTCCACCCCAATCATCATGAGTCATTCTCCTTCCCGTATGACATTAGTGACAATGTGTTGTAGGAATGGTTTGGGGAATGTCTACCCGTCCACAATGATTGACACACGGTAAGACTCACACACACACTCACCCGAAATCATCACATCACAAATTTGAGCCAGCCAAACGTCAAGATCTTAAAATCACAAAGTAAAGATATTCAAACTCGAAGTAAAAATATTCGTAAACATAATGAATGAAAATATTTATGATCAGAAATGGGAAAGGTTATAGAATATGCAATGCAAATCCCATGCATACCCACAATATTTACCTCACATTTTTTAGTACTATCTTAGAAGTTAACCTACATCATAGTAGTAAAAAGTCTGCGGCAATGTTGCACTGCTCTCTTTCGTTCGAAGACTCCAACTCTAAAGGAACTTGAACACTTAATATCTTAAAAGTGAGCTTTTGGCTTTTTCCTTAAGCCATTTATACAACGGGATCGTCAAATGTCCTTCCGACGTACTTCTAATTGCAGGCATGGTTGAATAAGAGCCATATGGTCTCAGTCATCCCACTATATTATAATAGATAGACTGTCAGATCAAGGTACACACGTCCTTATGATCTACCTTGGGCCCAATCTGTAGTCTCTCCTTGAGTGAGGCCCTCCCACGTGGCGTTTGACTATATCTCTACCAGTGTCGTAGCCTTTTCCCTGTAGACCCACTCCAAATGTGACATTTCAGATGAAGTGTGGGTTTATGCGTATGGCAATGCTACCCTCTGAGCATTCTCCTATTATTCCAAAAGGCCCGTACATTCCCACGGGTCTTGTCCTTGACCATTACTCGCCTTAGGCTTGATTCTCGCCTTTCGGTACCAGCTTTCCTTTTCCTCGTATAAATGACCCCATTTCCAGATCTACGAGCCTCTTCAGCTACTCATTCTTCGTCTGGGTACTTACTCGTTTGGCATGGGGTGAAAAGTCATTTGTTACACCTTGTACTGACATGCCTATGTCAGGCTTTCTAGGTGGTGCCACTCGCCCTTCTGTTGGACTAGTTGTACTCTACAAACCACTTGTGCTCATGTTTCAAAGCAATGAGAGAAGATCATCTTTGCCTTCCACTTTCTAAGGAATGACTCTCTTCTTTGCCTTCCTTTTGTCCTCGGAATGTGGTCTGTCCACTTTCACTGGTGTGGTCCTTACATATATTGTTTTTATTCTCAAGTTTAGATGAATTTATTAAATTTTTTTTTTTTTGGATAATGTGAATTTGGGGACCGGAAAGACTTGGTTTTGTGGAAAATATTGTTGTTAGATTAAATTTAATTGATATCGTGATGGTTGATACATTTTCGGAATAGAAAGAAAACTTGGTTGAAATCTTTGAGCTAGTGTTGAAGTCTTTGAAGCAATGTTTGAATACCGTACCGGAAGTCGTACCGGTCAAGGCACTGGAACGAAATATTTTGGTACCGATATCGTTTCGGAATAGTCGATATATGAATAAATTATATATATAAATATATATAAATTATATTTCAAAATAATAGTCTATATATGAATAAATTATATATAAAAACATATATATATTATAAATAGTCTAATCTGAATTGGGGGTAAAAAAATAAGCTTATAGTTTGAAAAAATGAAAAAAAAAAATTGAATGCTGAACTATAGGCCGGTATAGGCCGAAATTGAGGCCGGTACGGTCGGTATTTGGGCCGGTACGAAACATATATTATATCTGTACCGGCCCAACGGTCGGTATGGCAAATATCAACCGCACCGACCGGTACGATACGAAATTAAAAACAGTGCTTTGAAGTCGATAAACCATAGAAATTTGGGCTATGAATTTACCACACCAGAAATTTGTCTTGAAATATGAAGCTTCTATGATTTAGCTTTTAACAAGTTGTACGAATATTTTAGTTAGGTCTTGAGTAATACCAGTTAAAGCGTTGAAGTGATTTGACAAATCAAGGTAAGTAGATTTAATCAGTACGCTGTATTATTAAATGTTTATGGGCATTTTTTATTTTATTAATATTATTTCATGAAATATTTGATTTGTGCCTAAAAGAAAATAATGATTTCATGAGCATGAATTCTTACGTATTTTGTCGTGGCGTATTCATTAAAGATTTTAGGAAAATAAAAGTTAACAGGGAATTAGGATAACTAAACCGAAGGTCTATAAAAAAAGGTGTAGAATCCATATGGAGTGAAATATATGGAAAAGAAAAGAAAATAGCTACCATTGTAATGTGTAGTTCCCATTACAAATTTTACGTTCATCATGATGAATATTTATTGCAGTGAATATTTTTATTTATGAGTTTATAGCTAAGGCTCATAAGTTACAGTCAGCTTAATCAATCTTACTTTACTAAATCGTGGACTTATCTTCTACCCGTAAAATTTCATATTTTACAAATATTAAGGAGGACCATTCCGGTAGGGAAGCTCATAAGACACATGAGAGGATTAGAAAAAAAAGTTATGAAATAAGTGTCATCTATATAATAGTTTAACTTTTTCCTTCAAATTTTATGAAAAAACAGTTTTGAGTTGGTTTGAAGGTTCTGTTCGAGATAAGAATATGAACTCCGTTTATTACATATAGAAGTTTTCAGTTTATTTTCGAGTGTTTATTATTTCAAATGCTATTGTGACCACAATTTGCTCACGTCCAATCTTTAAGTAATATTGGGGCTTGTACTGCATCAACAAATATGAAAGTTTGTTTTCTTTGCTACAACTTCCCATTAATCATTGAAAACATCTTTAACTGATTACCACATATCAGATCTTTGTAGCTAATGGCATAAGACTCCCCGAGTAGTGAGAACCCAACTTATGGTGCAACTAATGTCATAGCTTGGACATAATTTTCTTTGCATGATGCCTATACACTGTTCTCAATTACGAACATGTTATTTTGTTCCAAGATAACAACGAATCATAAAAGCCCCATGTTTTATGTTAATACATACGACATCTGCGACTCCAAGAAGAACAAAATACAAACTGAAAATCCCTCAAAAGTTGGTTCAACGTTATATGGTACATGATGAAAACCTTGTAGATTTGTGGTATTGACTGTGGCAGAGAGAGCTAATGGTGTTGTCAATTGGATCAAGTTTGATCTCTTACCGAGGCACTGTGCCAGTCACTGTCCTGTGTCTTGGGTCTGTCAGAAGCGTTCTTATATTCACAAAGCCAATTTCTCTCATTGTTCCTTCCAAATCAGTCAAGTAATATTCATCTAAAAACGGTTCAGTGCTCTTCATCAATGTGAACAGAACTGGAGACAATTCCTGCAACAATTAAAAGCCCATTGAGCATAAACTGAAGTTCCTCGAACTGGTTAACACTTATTAACGTTGTCAAACAATAGCCTTATTGGATTCGGAAAGTGTTTCATCTCATTTCATCATTACAATTTTTTCAAATTCCTACATAAAATATAATAAATAATTCAAAATTTTCAAATCTCGATTAATATTAAAAAATAATATTCTAATAATATTTTTTTCAACTTTCAACTTTCATCTAAAACCATGTCATCTCATCTCTGAATAAAAAAACTATTTACAAACTTGATTTCTGCCACACCAACACACAACTGAAATGGGACCAACAATAGTAAGAAACTATTAGTATTTTTACTTTTTTTTATAACTATAACTGGTTCCACAACAAGTGGTATGTTGACACACCATGACACCAGGCTTGTCAATGGCAAAACTCAGAAAATATTGTGGTCATACCTGAAGGATCTTGGACTTTGGCTGCAAAAGAGAGAAAAAGTAACACGAGCGTTATTATAACAGCACAACACATTATGACTTAAAAGTACTTATTGCGTTTATTTACCGAATTATCTGTAAAGGCAACGGTGCCTCCAGGTCGAAGGAGATGGAATGCTTCCTTCACTAGATTGACTATTGCTCTTTTAGGACATTCATGAAGCTTCAAAGAAATTAGGCTGTGAGAGGCACAATTATCTACAAATTTCTCTCATGAAAAGCTTTAAGAAAAGTAAGTTAAACATGTTTTTGGACCACATTTTGTTTCTGGAATTTTTCAAGTACTCAAAGTTATAAAATAGCGTTCAGGAAATTTTCTGGAAGTTTTCAAATCCCCAAGTTCTAAAATAGCGTTCAGGAGCATTTCTTCTATCATCATTGAATGGGCAATCAATCTATTATGATCTATCTTATGGGGGAAGTATCCCCCGTCTTTTCATCCAGTCCCTTGCAAGGATTTCTCGGTTATTTGATGTTGATTTTTATCACATGAGAATTCATGTTCAGTACATGAGTAAATTAGAAGTTACATCCTAGTGATTAGATCTAATTCTACTTTAATTCTTTAACTTAAAACATTACGGTAAACCTCATTACAAATTTAATATGCTCTACATGGATGCCCAAAACATAAAATATAAAAAGAAGTGTGCAACTAAGGTGCCCAATAGACAATGACATGGAATCACTTTATTGGTTAACTACAATATAAAAATTTAATCCACCTTATAAATTTGCTAAAATGAGGGAGATAACTTGTAATTAATTATGCTTCACATAGTGAGGTAAATAATTGTTTACCCTAATATGTATTAGACTATTGACATAGCTGCACAGGTTATTGGCAAGCATTGAAAATAGCTACATATTGTAAGTTCTGTTCTTGATGAATTACTTTTTGTTTGGTAGGAATGAATGACATGCATGGAACAATTCATTTAGCAGCTTTAAGAACACCAGAGAAGAAACTAACATATCTAGCGGCAGAAACTGTAGAACTATGTTTAGTCTAATTCTAAGTAGACAGTATCACATACCACATAAGCCATGGAAACAATGTCAAATGAGTTGGAAGACAATCCCGTGTCTTCCCCATTTGCATGAATCCAGCTGATTGGATTCTTTCTAGGAAATCTTTTCTTTTCCTTAAATTGAGCTACAGCAAGAAAGTAAGGTGACAAATCTAGACCCTGCATCAATACAAATAAAAGTTTAGGTAAATATAGAGTAATACCTATTAAATTCTTTATTGAGTTACAAGGTGACATATTCCAAGGTGATTTGTTATATGATACACTGTTTTAGTCATTTCATCGAGAGAGAAAGTTTGCACTCACAGTCACTTTGGCCGACGGAAACTTGTCAGCAAGATATCCTGTGCTGACACCTACAGAGCATCCAATATCTAGAATGTCCCTGATCATGGAATTTCCAGAATACTGTAGATGATGTTGCTCAATTGCTTGAAGCCAATTTCCACGTATTATTTCATTAGCTTCATCTAATGAAGAAGCACCAGGTACAGCTCGTCTTGCCATTGACAAGGTTGCAGCCTCTGCTTCAGCAGCGGCCTGACATGAAACATGCAATGTATGAAGGATTCTCCTGCCTTAGATTTTAACAACAAGAGGGTCTCAGATTAATAGTCAGCAAGATCAGGCATGCATTGTTACTAACAAGAGTCCAAGATATGTTTTACATAAAAAGCAAACATTTAGTGAATTTATTTTCAACCTTGAATTTTGCACACCACTGAGAGGGACTACATAAGACAGAAAAAAACCCGTTAATCCGATGGAAAATTTGACTAATGACCAGTAGAGAGGCTGTATGTACTCACTTTTAGCAGCAGAAGCCAAAGCGAAAATAGACCACATTTTGATCCTCGACGGGCAAATTGTTTTTTTTTTTTTAATTGGCACCGGGTGTCCAAGAACAGCATCCCGACTAATCCCGGGGCCGCACAGGCGAGGACAAGGAGTTTCCCGCAAATGCATCTCAGATAATTCAAGGAGAAAATCTCCCAGTCCGATGGCCCTTAGAGATTGTTTGCACCCAAGGGGATTTGAACCTTAGACCTGGGAGGAGCATATCCCCAAGCCTAAGGCCTTTACCACTTGAGCCAACTCCTAGGGATTGTCCTCGAAGGGCAAATATCAAGACTATTTTACTTGGAAATTTATAAGGGACATGTTCTGACCATGTGCAAACACATCGACAAGCTCAATCAGCTTCTGAAAATACAGGTTTTAGTATAAATTACTAGCATCTGATTATATGTTTTCTGCTTACTTCATTCCATCTTAGTAATTCTTGTAGAAGTCTACTTTATTGCATGTACTCTCACGCTGTTTAAAAATAACATATAAAACCTTTTTCTGAGAACTGGTAGTTTATGACGGTATTAGAACAGTTAAGCATCACTCTTTCCCATCGAATGAGGTTATTAGAGTGGAGAGAGGCTTGATTGGTACTCGATTACCCAAAAACGCATTAAACAGTTATCAGTACGCACTTGCCATTGTGTCCACTAGTGCCATCAATGTCTTGGACATGTACAAGTAGAAAAAATAGCCAAGGTATTTTTTTTATAGATGAACCCTTGCTACTTGGTGCATTTAAAATTTTGAAAAGTCACAAAGAGAAGTATAAGCATATTAACCAGCTCAGAATAAAGCTGGAAAACTTACCAACCATGAAAGGTTGCCCTCATCATATGCATGGAAAGGATTCAAATAATCTGCACGACAAGCAGTCAATAATTACTTGGTGTACTAAATGAAGATGAATAGCAAGTGCTACTAACTTCAAGGTAATACTTTTATTTTTTTGAAACTTGGTCCAATTGTAACATAATCCAATATGCAGAATTAGGGACAGCCAAGAGTTTTCTTGATGGAAGGTTAGTTACCTTAATGAATTGAATGTACAAATAAAAGAATTATTATTTTTTTTTAATTTTTTTTCCTTTAGCCACTTTTGGCTAACCAAATAAAAGCAAGGATTATAAAAGGATAAAATGGCAGATTCCATATTATAATTTTAAATTTCACACTTAATGTTCTGCTTATATGGAAGTTGGTGGATCACCCACAGAGCTAGGAAGAATTGTTATTGAGAATTTATATTGTTTCTCACTAAAATAAAATAGGGATATACCAATTGCTATTGTATTAGGAAGTAGTGTCATAAAGTGTCCAAGGAACTACCATACAAACCTAAGCATTTGGGGGTCAAAGTGGTATATCATGGTACAAACGCTATTGGGATTTACTCTTTCCTATCAATTTAAAATTTAAGATCTTAGAATAGAGCCAAAGTTTGAACTCTGGGTCAACAGCTCTGCCACCTAAAACCCTAAATTCATGGAAAAGAGTGAATTTAATTTTTAACAAGCATTCTCACGCCCTGCTCCCTTCCCACCCTGCAAAAGAAGTAAAAGTAATGAAATCTCAGTTTCCTGGAAGAAAATTAGCTTGATTGCATCTAGGGACCAGAATGGAACTTTAAAATGTGGGATTAGTAATGACCTAAGATCCTCACTATTTAATCAACACAAATAGAAAACCACCCAAATATGCCCTATAAATTGTTCAGAAACCATTTTAGAGGGCTCCAATAATAATAGTGGCATCTTTTTATTTACCATTGTCCTCTGAAAGGGCATGACAATTATTGTGAGGGTTAGTTATAATACAATGAATAAACTTTTAGCAATCACAGAAAACTGTGTAGAACCAGTGACACCATGGCAAGGATAAAGCAACCTGTTCCAGATACACAGCACAGTCATGGAGTCATCTTGTCAAAATAGTGATCAAAAGCCAAAACACCAGAAATTGGAAATCACAAAGTCGTAATCTAATTAGTTTCGATTGAAATATAAATTAACTGACTAATTACATGCTATTCGTTTTAGATTTGAACTCGAACCACAGGATCCATATATTACTGGCAAAGAGAACTATTTTAGCATTATAATAGGAACTTGAATTCTTAACATGCTGCAAAAGTCAAGCATATTGTCTGAAATTTGAATCTGACATTCCGAATATGCATAGAAGATGCTTAAGCTTCAATTGAAGCACATTGAAAGTAGAAAATCTTTGACATTAGAAGTTCCCAATACATTTCATAAACTATAAATAAAATACAATATGTTCATATCTTAGATTATCCAATATCTAGAACAGATAAAAAAAGAAAATCTTCACTGCATGGGTTCTATTGCCCGATTTTCACTTTGAAAAACACAACAACAGGAAATTCAGATTCGAAAATATTCATCTTCTTTTCTTTTCCCTCTTTTAGCAACAACCACACATAGGCCAATAGAAACGAACATACAGAAATATACATAAAGGAGAAAAGCAATAAAATGAGAATTCAAGAAATAGAGAATTTACAGTCTGGGTATACAACTGAAGGGTTCTGAATGCTCTCCAATTCCTTGTATACATCTGATTCCAGAATCTCCATTGTCATTTCCCTCCACGGAATGTTCTTCTTCTCAGCAGTGCTGCTCGAACCACAACCCAGAATTGAAAAATCATTATCCACAAAAAAATGCATAGGAGATGTGTGTGTGTGTGAGAGAGAGAGAGAGAGAGAGACTTGATAAGGACGCGTCTGGCTCCGAGCTTGAGCAGAGAGTAGAGGGGCTTGAACGAAATTAGAGCACCGACGAGGCGAGAGAGAGGGCTTGCACCAACCCATCTGGGACGGTCCAGTTGTCCTTCTTCGTACCCCACCACTTGAACACCTTCCCTTCCAGTCACGTCATACGCCGCCAGAATGTGAACCACCCCAGAGCCTCTACTTCTTCTCGGCCTTCTCGTTCTTGCGTGGCTTTTGGAGCAGACAAGGGAAAGGCCGTGAGTAGCGGGGCCACACAATGCCATTGGAGTCACTCAGAGAAAAAAGCAGCAGAAGAAGAGAGAAGGGAGCTAACGGTAGCTGTAACAGATAACGGCTAATCTTATCTCCATGAAATGGACCTCAGCCCAGGCCAGAATCTCTAGTCCACCTCTGGTATCCCGCCACGTGGACTTTTCAGTAACTAGCTGAAAAAGTAGAGTGGTTCAACAGCGGCACAGCCACACATGGGATAATTTCTTTTTTCATGTATTTTTTTAAAATTTTCAAATATTTTTTTTAAAAAAATTCAAAACATAATTAAAAAATACTTTCACACTCATTAAGTTATATAAGAAAAAAAACCCCACTGTCAGGAGCCTGATGGGGGTTCCCATGTGCGGGTTTAGTATTTCTGAAACAATTCTTCTGTATACAATCGACAATTGCAACTGTAGGAGAATCAACACTTGCCACGTCAGTAAATATATTAAAAAAATAAAAAAACAAAGCAGAGGAAAGAAAAAGAAAGAGGTCTTGGTTTTGGAAGATAAAGTATTGGTTCTGGAAGATAAACACCCAGGATCATTTTGCATGTATCTTCCCAGCAATGGCTGTCCTTTGGAGCGTTATTTCCAATATTATATCATTTTGCTTGAAATTGGTCAACAATGGTCGTCCTTTTGAAAAGTTATTTCATTTTCTCTCCCTTCCACCATTTCTTGAATTTCTTTGACAACTCTTACTAGTACCATAACGTAGACTTTCTATCTTTCTGCTCGATCTCTTTCTGATGGGAACCATGATGGGCCTAGTCTTAAAGATCACGGAGACAAAACAAGGATTGATGCAATCCACTTGGGACGAGTTTAGCAAGAGCTCAACATTCAAGATGAGGCTTGAAGGATGAAGATCCAATTTTGATTCATTTGATCAGCTATGGAAGATGGCAACAACAAGACTTAAAGGCTTTGGGCTCTTGAAGGGTTTCAACTTATTTAATTCATTTAAAGTACTTATTTTATTTGTTTAGAATAATTGAGTTTATTATGGGAAGCACTTAAGGGAGCTTATGCAAGGGCATGTTGGGAAAGTTATTATTTTATTGAACTAGGGTTAGGGTTACTGTAGCCGAGTTACTGTAGCTCGGCACACGGCACTGTTCATCCAGGGGTACTTTTGGAAGATGGGGGTTTATTTTGGCTAGGGTTTCATTAGGTTTTCCTTTAAATACTCTATGTAGCCTCATTTTAATCATGATTATGAAATTTGATGAATTTATTCATTGTGAGTTGAGTTTTACTCCTCTTGTTCTTAATTGAACTTTTGAACTTATCAAAGGTAAATCACAACCTTTGTGGCGTTCCTCCTTTGTAATCTGGGTTCTTGAGACGGGTTCTTCAACGGGTCTAGATTTTAATATAATCTAGGTTCTTGAAACGAGTTCTCATCGGGTCTAGATTCTCCATCCTTGACTTGATTTTGGCTTTCTTGGGGAGTTTTCAAATTGTCTGTGGGTTCAAGGGAATTCATTCCCGCGGGTTCATATCATTTGGTATTCAGAGCAAGGTTTCCAATCAGGTCTGATTCTATCTTTTAATTTTAGCATCCTTAAATTTAATTCTAGGGCTTCATTGTTCTAGGGTTACCAAAAAAAAAAAAAAAATTGAAACAAAAAGTAGGCTGCCAAAATTCTTAGGGTTTTTGGGTTTGGCTGAAATTTGCATCACCTAGGGTTTCAAAATTCTAGGGTTTCCTGCATCTCTAAGTTTGTCAATTGCTTGGAGTGTCATTCCATTGATTCTCTTCTATTTCATTGTCCATGCTTGTGTGTTTGAATTCAATTGGTTGGTCTTCACAATTGAATATTGCTGTTTGTGGATGAATTAGAGAAAAGAAAAGAAAGGAAAAGAAAAGAAAAGAAAAGAAAAGAAAAGAAAGGAAAGGAAAAGAAAAGAAAAGAAAAGAAAGGAAAGGAAAAGAAAAGAAAAGAAAAGAAAATTCCAAAAAAAAAAAAAAAGATGTTGAAGAGAAGAGAAGGTAGCATATTCAAAGTTGCTACATAGTTACAACAATGAGAAAGAAAGAAATTTGTTGATTGAACCTTATCATCAAAGGGGCTGCTGCATACATCACTCAAGTTGGTATCTTGTCTTATTCTTACTCTTTCATTCGTATAACTTCATTGATTCTCGTGTCATTTTTATTCCTTCATGTTTCTCTTGTTCTTGTTTCCTGGATCTAATTACTAGTTGGGATAATACAAGGTTGTATTGTCTTGATTTAGTTCAACTAGTTCTTAATGAACTTGAGTGTGAAAACTCTTGAGGTAAAAGGCAAGAGAGTGTGAGATTATTATCGATTAAAAAGCCAATTCAGAGTTACACACGAGTGGAGTGTCATTATTTGAGTGTAAACACGTAAGGGAGTGTGTGAGGTTTTTCACTAACATTCTTTTTGTGCAGCACATTATGATGTCTCATAGGAGGGACTCATCACCAAAGGAGATGGTAGATAACACATCCTTTGTGTTGCAAGTCATGCAACAACAGTTTGAGAAGTTGAACTTAGTGTTGGGTGAAGTGAGGGATAGGATGGACCATCAAGATGTGGTAATTAGAAATCTTCATGGCAGGAGAGATAGGAGGCGTCCCGAGTTTAGTGTTGAAAATGGGTATGAGAATGAAGAGTATGGTGATTCTCTTGTTACTAGGCATGCACTCAATACAAAAATTAAGATGGATGATATAGAGCAGAAGAGTGAGAATATTTTTCATACTAGATGCCACATTAACAACAAGGTATGTAGTATGATCATTGATTTGAGGAGTTGTATTAATTTAGCTAGCACTACTTTAGTTGAGAAATTGAATTTACGTACCTTGAAACACCCTAGACCATACATGTTGCACTGGTTGAGTGATTGTGGGGAGGTTAGGGTAAATAAGCAAGTGCTAGTTTCTTTTTCAATTGGGAAATACCAGCATATGGTGCTTTGTGATGTAGTGCCTATGCATGCTAGTCATATTTTGTTAGGAAAGCCATGGCAGTATGATAGGAAGGTGATCCATGATGGGTTAAGGAACATGTACAGTTTTGAAAAAGATGGAAAAACAATCAAACTTGCTCCTTTAACTCCAAAACAGGTCCATGGGGATCAATTGAAGCTGAAATGTAAGGTTGCTCAAAACAGAAAGAGTAAAAGTGAGAGTGATCAAAAAAGAAAAAGTGAAAAGGAGATTGAGCAAACAAGGAAGAGTGAAAGGGAGAATGAGCTGAAAAGCAAGAGTGAAGGTGAGAGTGAAAGTGAAAGTGAGATTGAGCTGAAAAGCAAGAGTGAATGTGAGATTGAGAAGAAAAGAAATAGTGAGACCGAAATGGAGAAAGAGAGAAAAATGAGAGAGAAAAAAAGAAGAGGGTGAGACTAAGACCTCAAGCAAAAGAGAGAATGAGTTGAAAAATAATTATGAGGTCGAGAGTACAAAAAAAGATGAAGAAAAAGAGAGTGACAGAAAAAAAGAGAGTGAAAAGAAAAAAGAGTGTGAAAGGGAAAAAGAGAGTGAAAAAGAAAAAGAGAGAGGAAAGAAAAGAGAGTGTGAAGAAAGTGAGAGAAAAACAAAGAGAAAAGTGAGTTTTTATGCTAAGGCAAGTCTTAATCCTAACGAACTTGACGTATGTTTGCCTAGTATTGTTGTCTCTTTGTTGCAGGGATATGAGGTCGTGTTTCCAAGTGGTGTATTTAGTGGATTGCCACCTAATAGGGAGATAGAGCACTACATTGATTTTGTGCCAAGTGCGACAATTCCTAACCGACCTTTCTTGGAAAAACATGAGTCATTGACACACTTAAAGGGACAAGGTAAGTTGTTGACTAGAATGCTTGCTAAGCGGGAGGATTGTATTGAGACTTTTCCTCATGTATTCAAATACACACAAGGTATGAAAAATTTTGTGGTTGATACTTTAGCAAGAAGGTATGTCCTTGTCTTCATTTTTTATGCAAAATTGTTGAGATTTGAATATGATAAGGGATTGCATGCTAATGATGATGACTTTGCTAGTGTGTATGGGACATGTGAGAAAGCATCTTTTGGTAAGTTCTATAAACTAGATTGGTACTTGTTTAGAAATATTAGATTTTGTGTACCTACTAGTTTTATGCATAAGTTTTTTGTGTGTGATAGACATGCTGGTTTGTTGGGTAACCTTGGTGTAGGGAAGACTTTTGTTGTGTTGCATGAACATTTGTGGGAATATCATTTGCCTTTCAATGACGTGTTGCATGAACATTTGTGGGAATATCATTTGCCTTTCAATGGCATGTTGCATGAACGTTTGTGGAAGTATCAATTGTCATTCATCGATGTGTTACATGAATGTTTGTGGGAGTATCATTTGCCTTTCATTGACGTGTTACATGAACGTTTGTGGAAGTATCATTTGTCATTCATTAACATGTTGCATGAACGTTTGTCGGAGTATCATTTGCCATACATTGACTTCTTGCATGAACGTTTACAGGAGTATCATTTGCGTTTCAATGAGTTTGTATATATGGACTCTGTTTTGGGGCTGCCAAGGAAAGAAATAAGTAGAGATTCTATTTATATGGTTGTGGATAGATTTATAGAGTTTGCATATAATAGGACCATGCATACTACCACTTTATATTTTCCTTTCGCAATTGTTTATAGCCCTAATCCATTTACTCATTTTGATTTAATGCCTTTACCTGTTGACGACATGAGTAGCTTGGATGGATCTTTTCAAATTCTTGAACAAATTAATGATATTGCATATGAAATTAATGATAATATTACTAACGTTTTTCCCTTTGATCCAGGTGGAGATTCAAGGTTGAATCCTTTTGAGGAGAGGGGGATTGATGGGAACCAAGGTGGAGATTCGAGGTCGAATCCTTTTGAGGAGAGGGGAAATGATGGGAACCATGATGGGCCTAGTCTTAAAGATCACGGAGACAAAACAAGGATTGATGCAATCCACTTGGGACGAGTTTAGCAAGAGCTCAACATTCAAGATGAGGCTTGAAGGATGAAGATCCAATTTTGATTCATTTGATCAGCTATGGAAGATGGCAACAACAAGACTTAAAGGCTTTGGGCTCTTGAAGGGTTTCAACTTATTTAATTCATTTAAAGTACTTATTTTATTTGTTTAGAATAATTGAGTTTATTATGGGAAGCACTTAAGGGAGCTTATGCAAGGGCATGTTGGGAAAGTTATTATTTTATTGAACTAGGGTTAGGGTTACTGTAGCCGAGTTACTGTAGCTCGGCACTGTAGCCGCGGCACTGTTCATCCAGGGGTACTTTTGGAAGATGGGGGGTTTATTTTGGCTAGGGTTTCATTAGGTTTTCCTTTAAATACTCTATGTAGCCTCATTTTAATCAGATTATGAAGTTTATGAAATTTGATGAATTTATTCATTGTGAGTTGAGTTTTACTCCTCTTGTTCTTAATTGAACTTTTGAACTTATCAAAGGTAAATCACAACCTTTGTGGCGTTCCTCCTTTGTAATCTGGGTTCTTGAGACGGGTTCTTCAACGGGTCTAGATTTTAATATAATCTAGGTTCTTGAAACGAGTTCTCATCGGGTCTAGATTTTCCATCCTTGACTTGATTTTTGGCTTTCTTGGGGAGTTTTCAAATTGTCTGTGGGTTCAAGGGAATTTATTCCCGCGGGTTCATATCACTTTCTTTGACCCTATCACTCCAAAGTTGGCTTGGGTTTTCATCAGATATATACTAGTTATATAGAGAATAGGGCGCTGGATTTTGGCCATTTCTTGTTGCTATATTTGAAAGTTCCTTTGCATCCAGAAATCAACCGAGGCCTCGTAAGTGACAGAAAATGGTGGGAAATGTTATATTTTTACCGCCCAAACCCATTTTTGCAGAGCATTTTGAGTGAAAAGAAGAAGACCACTGACTGAAAAATGCCCAATCCCATTTCGATTGCAAAGCATTTAGATTGGGAGGAAGAAACTAACCATTCTACTCCTTTTTCCTCTTCCAATCCCATGTGGTTGCACTTCGACGAGGATTTTTTATTCCTCTTTTTCATGAATTTTTTTAGATTTTTATTCCTCTTTTTTTCTTCCATTTGCTAATTTCTTCTCTAATTCTTGGGTATGAGTTGTTTGTCCACTTTGTGGGTTCTAGAGAACAGAAGAGCTTTGTTGTTTCGTGCTGCTACTCGGACTTGAAGTTCTCTAGCGGATGTTCAGGTTGCCCAGCGACTTAATCGAGGAGTCCCTCTCCGGCCTTGTCGTCATCGTGGATGTCTGTGCCCTTTACGAAAGTCTACCCTAAGAAAATCACAGCAAAGAGGAAGAGTGTGGTGGAGATAAAGAGGGGCCAGAAGTAAGCCAAGATGGTGATGAAACTGGGTGCTACGAGGACGATGGTGAGAGAGAGAGTGAGAGCAAAGATGATGGGGAACTTGTACTTGAGAAGCTTTTCCGGGATCTCCATGGTTTCTTGGGTTTGGCAGAGAGAGCGAGAGAAAGAGGAGAGGTGTGTTGGAGTAGAGAAGACGAAGGGAAGGAAAGGGGTTGGCTTCATGGAGAAGCCCAACGGTGAGTGCATTTTGAGTTATCAAATGAAACAGGACGTTTCATCTCCACGTGGGCTACGGTTTTTTCAAAGATTCCCCAGGGCGGTTGTCTATAGTATTTTTCTTTCTGAAAAGCAAAATACTTTCCATGTATTGTTGATTGAAAAATTCTATACATCACCCCACACACCGCACACTATATTTTTTTTATTTTTTTCTCTTACAAAATGTGTGGTATATAAATGATGAGTAGAAGAATTCAATTAGTTTAAAAAGAATATAATAAAAAAAAATTAAAAAAAATGTAGTGTGTGGTTCGTATGGATGACTAGTAGCAAACTCATTGTTGATTAAATTAACATGGGTCTAAAATTTAAAAATTGTCATAGTATCCCCTTTTTACTTTTGTGAAAGCAAAAGTTCAAAATACAAAGTGTGCACCTATACTCTATCAAAGTGCATGTAATAGTAATAATGATCATTTTGACTTTAAATTGTATGTCATATAATGGGAAGTCCAATCAAATAAAACTAAACAGCGTGTCGATTGACTCGTAATTTAATTGGTATGCCCTCTCTTTATTCTAATAAAAGAGATAAAGGTCGTGTGTTCTGACTCACACGAAGAAGTCATCTCTTTGTAAAAATAAAAAAGAGACAAAGAAATCGTGGTTTTAATCACTAGTACAAGATAAACATTAACTCAAAAGAGAAAAGAGAGTACAAGCACTAAAGGAGGGGTGTGGTACCCTCGTTCCTTAGTAAAGTGTTCGGTGAGGATCTGCAGTGCCAGGAGTGCCAACCGGTCGGAACATCCCAAATCTTACTTGGGGCTAAAACTTGAATTCTTAAAAATTGAGCACCCGTAAAGTGAAATAAACATCCTAAACTGAAAAGCTAAAATACTAAAATACTTTTTGTGTATTGCTGATCTCACATTAACTTAGGTCTAAAATTAAAAAATGAATATAATATCCTCCTCCTACTTTTGTAAAAGTAAAAGTTCAAAATACGCACGTATAATTTATCAAAGTACATGTAATAGTGATGATGAGTGCACTTTAAATACCTAATTATTTGACTAAAATGTTAAAATGTGAATAAAAATCATAAAAATTAATTTAATTTCTTGAATTTAGTTTATATTTACTTTGGGATACTCCTAAGCACATTTTTATTTTTAATTTCATAATCCATAAAAAATAGAGCTAAAACCCAGTCAAATTCAAAGCAATTTTTGAATTAGAATAATTTCTAAGAGTTTTCAACGAAGCATGACTTCTGAATTGAGTAAGACTTTTAAGTAATAAAGATTCTTCATTTTTAATGTGGGTTGACTTTTAATGTGGATAGACGTGTGGACTTTCAGCAAAGTAAGGATGCTTCAACATAAGAAGACTTCACCGTTGGGATAACTTTCCAAAATATCAAATAAATGATAACTTCAAATAAGGTGGGTTAGAGAGTAATTCGGATCAAGAGAATAAAAATAAATCACAAAATGAAATTGCAAGAAGTCCAAGTCCAAAATGCGCTATGAGACAGTCTGATAGGAACCAATGTGGGCCTACTCTTAAGCATCCTTTGCAAGTTCCAGATGGGCTAATTACAAGATCAAGGGTCAAGAAGATCAAGGAAGCAATGCAAGGATTGGTGCAATCCACTTGGGATGAAGCTAGCAAGAGCCCAACACTCAAGATGGGTTTGAAAGAAGAAGAACCAGTTTTGATGCACTTGATTCAAGCTGTGGAAGACATGACTTAGAGATACGGCCTATTGTTATTGGAGGCTTCCAATTTGGTTAAATGATTTATTTTATTAGTTTAGAATAAGTGGGCTTAAAGATGCTTGGCTGTCTTATTTCTTATGAACTATGTTTTTGGGAAGTCCTTGTATTTTGGCCAAGGGCTTATTTGGAAAGTTACTTTTAGGAACTAGAGTTTCATCAATTTATTAGAGGGGTTAATGTAGCCGCGCGTACTGTAGCCGGTACTATTCATCAAGGGTAATTTTGGATAAAAGGGGTTTTATTTTGGCTAGGGTTTTGATTAGGTTTGGGTTTAAAAACTCTTTGTAACCTCATTTGAGGGGTTAGACAATATTAAATTTTATTTGTGAGTTGAGTTTTCTCCTCTCGTTCTTTATTGAACTTTTGAACTTATCAAAGGTAAATCACAACCTTTGTGGCGTTCCTCCTTTATAATCTGGGTTTTTGAGACGGGTTCTTTAACAGGTCTAGATTTTAATATAATCTAGGTTCTTGAAACGAGTTATCATTGGGTCTAGATTCTCCATCCTTGACTTAATTTTTGGTTTTCTTAGGAAGTTTTCAATTTGATTGTGGGTTCAAGGGAATTCATTCCCACGGGTTCATATCATTTGGTATTCAGAGCAAGGTTTCCAATAAGGTCTTATTCTATCTTTTATTTCTTGCATATTTAATTCTAGGGCTTCATTGTTCTAGGATTGATTACAAAAAAAAAAAAAAAATAGTGGTGGTTAGCAGATTTCTTCACTATTGTTAGGGTTGCTGAAATTCATTGTTCTAGGGTTTGTGTTGGCGGAAATCTCTTGTTCTAGGGGCTGCCGTATATCACTTGCCCAAGGGTTTTTGAGTTATTGTTAAGGTTTTCTCAACTGCTTATTCTTGATTGTGATCAAATCAGTTGGTGAAAAGAAAGAAAAATAAAAGAAAAAAAAATAGTAAAAAAAAAAAAAATTTCGAGATTTTTTTTCTTGAGCCTTATCATCAAAGGGGGTGATTCGAGTTGGTATCTTGTCTTATTGTTACTGTTTCATTTGTATAATTCTCTTGATTCACGTGCCATTTTTTTTCATTCCTTCCGTGTTTCTCTTGTTCTTGTTTCTTGGACCTAATTACTAGTTGGGATAAAACAAGGTTGCTTTGTCTTGATTGAGTCAATTAGTTCTTAAAGAACTTGAGTGGGAAAACTCGTGAGGTAAAATGCAAGAGAGTGTGAGACTATTATCGGAAAAAGCCAATTAAGAGTGAAACAGGAGTGGAGTGTCATTATTCGAGTGTAAACACGTGAGGGAGTGTGTGAGGTTTACTTTTTTTTTGCCACTAACATTCTTTTGTGCAGCACCTGATAATGTCTCATCGGAGTAGCGCATCACCAAGGGGGAGAGTAGATAACTCATCCTTTGTGTTGCAAGCAATGCAACAACAGTTTGAGCGGTTGAACTTAGTGTTGGGTGAAGTGAGAGATTGATATGAACCCGCGGGAATGAAATCCCTTGAACCCACAGTCAATTTGAAAACTTCCCAAGAAAGCCAAAATCAAGTCAATGATGGAGAATCTAGACCCGATGAGAACTCGTTTCAAGAACCTAGATTATATTAAAATCTAGACCCGTTGAAGAACCCGTCTCAAGAACCCAGATTACAAAGGAGGAACGCCACAAAGGTTGTGATTTACCTTGATAAGTTCAAAAGTTCAATTAAGAACAAGAGGAGTAAAACTCAACTCACAATGAATAAATTCATCAAATTTCATAAACTTCATAATCTGATTAGAATGAGGCTACATAGAGTATTTAAAGCAAAACCTAATGAAACCCTAGCCAAAATAAACCCCCATCTTCCAAAAGTGCCCCTGGATGAACAGTGCCGCGGCTACAGTGTCGTGCTACAGTACTCGGCTACAGTAACCCTAACCCTAGTTCAATAAAATAATAACTTTCCAACATGCCCTTGCATAGGCTCCCTTAAGTCCTTCTCATAATAAACTCAATTATTCTAAACTAATAAAATAAGTTCTTTAAATGAATTAAATAAGTTGAAACCCTTCAAGAGTCCAAAGCTTTTAAGTCTTGTCGTTGCCCTCTTCCGTAGCTGATCAAATGAATTAAAATTGGATCTTCATCCTTCAAGCCCCATCTTGAATGTTGGGCTCTTGCTAAACTTGTCCCAAATGGATTGCATCAATCCTTGCATTTTCTCATTGATCTTCTTGGCCCATCTGGAAGTTGCAAATGATCTTTAAGACTAGACCCATCTTGGTTCCCATCATTCCCCCTCTCCTCAAAAGGATTCGACCTCGAATCTCCACCTGGATCAAAGGGAAAATGTTAGTAACATTGAAAATAGTAGAAACATGATACTTACCTGGAAGATCCATTAGATATGCATTTTCATTAATTTGTTAAGAATTTGGAATAGTCCATCCAAGCTACTCCTGTCATCAACTAGTAAAGACTTTAAATCTGAAGGAGGAAATCGATTAAGTCTACAAACAATTTCAATTGGTGAAAATTTAGTAGTAGCATGAACACTCCAATTATATGTAAACTCAATGAATGGCAAACAATACTCCCACAAATGTTCATGAAGCACATCTAAAGTCTTCCTCGAACCAAAATGACCACTCCAATATGCAAACTCAATGAATGGCAAATGATACTCCCGGAAACGTCCATGTAACAATTCAATGAATGGCAAATGATACTCCCACAAACGTTCAAGAAACAAACCTAAATCTTTCCTTGCACCAAGGTCACCCAACAAACCAGCATGTCTATCACACCCAAGCAACTTACGCAAAAAACTAGTAGGCACACAAAATCTATTCCCTCTAAACAAGTACCAATCTAGTTTATCGAACTTACCGAACGATGCTTTCTCACTTGTTCCATACACACTAGCAAAGTCATCATCATTAGCATGCAATTCCATATCATATTCAAGTCCCAACAATCTTGCATCTAAAATGAAAACAAGAACATACTTTCCTGCTAAAGCATCAATCACAAAATTTTCCATACCTTGTGTGTATTTGAATACATGAGGAAAAGTCTCAATACAGTCCTCCCACTTAGCATGCATTTTACTCAACAACTTACCTTGTCCCTTTAAGTGTGCCAGGAACTCATGTTCTTCAAATAAAGGTCGGTTAGGAATTGTCGCACCTGGCACAAGATCAACGTAGTGCTCTATCTCCCTAATAGGTGACAATCCCCTAAACACACCTCTAGGAATCACGACCTCATATCCCTGCAACAAAGAAACAACAACACTAGGCAAATAGTTGTTAAATTCGTTAGCATAAAAGCTGGCCTTAGCATAAAAACTCACTTTTGTCTTTTTATTTCTCTCTACAATCTCTCTTTCTTTTTCCTCTTGTGTCTCCACTCTTTTTTCTTGACTCTCAACCACCTCTCTATTTTCTTTTTCTCTCTCTCTTTCTTTTGATGTTTCGGCCTCATTCTCTTTTTTCCTCTCACTCTCTTTGTTCTTTTCACTCTCTGTTTTTCTTTCACTCTCCTCTTTTTTTGAACTCTTGGCCTCACAATTGTTTTTCAACTCATTCTCTCTTTTTCTTGAGGTTTCAGCCTCACCCAAATCTTTTCCCTTTGATGGTTCGCTCTTCCCCTTTGCTACAACTTGATCATTTTTGTTCCACTTTGGTTTCCAAGGAGTACTAGAAACTGAAGTATACCTTGATGTACCCTTTCCTTTTAGCCTTCTCTCCACCGTCATAGCCATGTGCACCATGTCCTCTACCTCCTCATAATGTTGCAACTGAACTATATTGGCTATCTCCCTATTCAACCCCCTCAAAAATCTTTTCATTATGGCCTCCCGATCCTCCACTACATTAGCCCGAATCATAGCCACCTCCATCTCCTTATGGTAGTCCTCTACACTCCTAGACCCCTGTATAAGATTTTGTAATTTTTGTAGAGGTCTCTATAGTAGTGGCTAGGTACAAATCTCCGCCTCATGATAGCTTTCAACTCTCTCCATGTTTCTACAGGCCTCTCAAAATTCCTCCTCCTATTGGATACTAATTGATCCCACCAAATAATCGCATAATCAGTGAACTCAATTACAGCCAACTTCATCTTTTTCTCCTCAGAGTAATTATGACAATCAAACACCAACTCTATTCTTTTCTCCCACTCTAAATAAACTTCAGGGTCAGTTCTACCTTGGAATGATGGTATTTTCATTTTGATGCTTCCAAGGTTCTCATCTACTCTATCTCGACCCCCTGAGTTTGCCCTAAGGCCTCTTCCATGCCTCACTCTTCTATGTCTACCGAATCCAACTTCAGATGTTAGCACTTTCTCATTCTCACCATACTCTCCATTCTCATACCCATTCTTAATATTAGGCTCACGTCGCCTCCTATCTTTCTCTCCTTGCAGATTTCTAACCATTACTTCTTGATTATCCATACTATTCCTCACTTCACCTAACACCAAGTTCAACCGCTCAAACTCTTGTTGCATGGCATGCAACACAAAGGTTGAGTTATCTGCTCGCCCCCTTGGTGATGAGCTACTCCGATGAGACATTACAAGGTGCTGCACAGAAGAATGTTAGTGGTAAAAAAGAAAACCTCACACACTCCCTTACGTGTTTCAACTCGAATAATGGCACTCTACTCGTGTTTCACTCTTAATGGCTTTTTCTCGATAATAGTCTCACACTCTCTTGCCTTTTACCTCAATAGTTTTTCCACTCAAGTTCTTTCAGAACTAAATGAACTCAATCAAGACAAGGCAACCTTGTTTTATCCCAACTAGTAATTAGATTCAGGAAACAAGAACAAGAGAAACATGAAGGAATAAAAATGACACGAGAATCAATGAAGTTATACGAATGAAAGAGTAACAATAAGACAAGATACCAACTTGAGTGATGTACGCAGCAGCCCCTTTGATGATAAGGTTCAATCAACAAATTTCTTTTTTTCTCATTGTCGTAACTATATAGCAACTTTGAATATGCTACCTTCTCTTCTCTTCAACTTCTTCTTTTTTTTTTTTTTGGAATTTTCTTTTCCTTTCTTTTCTTTTCCTTTCCTTTCTTTTCTTTTCTTTTCTTTTCCTTTCTTTTCTTTTCTCTAATTCATCCACAAACAGCAATATTCAATTGTGAAAACCAACCAATTGAATTCAAACACACAAACATGGACAATGAAATAGAAAAGAATCAATGGAACGACACTCCAAGCAATTGACAAACTTAGAGATGCAGGAAACCCTAGAATTTTGAAACCCTAGGTGATGCAAATTTCAGCCAAACCCAAAACCCTAAGAATTTCGGCAGCCTACTTTTTGTTTCAATTTTTTTTTTTGGCAACCCTAGAACAATGAAGCCCTAGAATTAAATTTAAGGATACTAAAATTAAAAGATAGAATTAGACCTGATTGGAAACCTTGCTCTGAATACCAAATGATATGAACCCGCGGGAATGAAATCCCTTGAACCCACAGTCAATTTGAAAACTTCCCAAGAAAGCCAAAATCAAGTCAAGGATGGAGAATCTAGACCCGATGAGAACTCGTTTCAAGAACCTAGATTATATTAAAATCTAGACCCGTTGAAGAACCCGTCTCAAGAACCCAGATTACAAAGGAGGAACGCCACAAAGGTTGTGATTTACCTTTGATAAGTTCAAAAGTTCAATTAAGAACAAGAGGAGTAAAACTCAACTCACAATGAATAAATTCATCAAATTTCATAAACTTCATAATCTGATTAGAATGAGGCTACATAGAGTATTTAAAGCAAAACCTAATGAAACCCTAGCCAAAATAAACCCCCATCTTCCAAAAGTGCCCCTGGATGAACAGTGCCGCGGCTACAGTGCCGTGCTACAGTACTCGGCTACAGTAACCCTAACCCTAGTTCAATAAAATAATAACTTTCCCAACATGCCCTTGCATAGGCTCCCTTAAGTCCTTCTCATAATAAACTCAATTATTCTAAACTAATAAAATAAGTTCTTTAAATGAATTAAATAAGTTGAAACCCTTCAAGAGTCCAAAGCTTTTAAGTCTTGTCGTTGCCCTCTTCCGTAGCTGATCAAATGAATTAAAATTGGATCTTCATCCTTCAAGCCCCATCTTGAATGTTGGGCTCTTGCTAAACTTGTCCCAAATGGATTACATCAATCCTTGCATTTTCTCATTGATCTTCTTGGCCCATCTGGAAGTTGCAAATGATCTTTAAGACTAGACCCATCTTGGTTCCCATCATTCCCCCTCTCCTCAAAATGATTCGACCTCGAATCTCCACCTGGATCAAAGGGAAAATTGTTAGTAACATCGAAAATAGTAGAAACATGATACTTACCTGGAAGATCCATTACATATGCATTTTCATTAATTTGTTTAAGAATTTGGAATAGTCCATCCAAGCTACTCATGTCATCAACTAGTAAAGACTTTAAATCTGAAGGAGGAAATCGATCAAGTCTATAAACAATGTCAAATGGTGAAAATTTAGTAGTAGCATGAACACTCCAATTATATGTAAACTCAATGAATGGTAAACAATACTCCCACAAATGTTCATGAAGCACATCTAAAGTCTTCCTCGAACCAAAATGACCACTCCAATATGCAAACTCAATGAATGGCAAATGATACTCCCGGAAACGTCCATGTAACAATTCAATGAATGGCAAATGATACTCCCACAAACGTTCAAGAAACAAACCTAAATCTTTCCTTGCACCAAGGTCACCCAACAAACCAGCATGTCTATCACACCCAAGCAACTTACGCAAAAAACTAGTAGGCACACAAAATCTATTCCCTCTAAACAAGTACCAATCTAGTTTATCGAACTTACCGAACGATGCTTTCTCACTTGTTCCATACACACTAGCAAAGTCATCATCATTAGCATGCAATTCTATATCATATTCAAGTCCCAACAATCTTGCATCTAAAATGAAAACAAGAACATACTTTCCTGCTAAAGCATCAATCACAAAATTTTTCATACCTTGTGTGTATTTGAATACATGAGGAAAAGTCTCAATACAGTCCTCCCACTTAGCATGCATTTTACTCAACAACTTACCTTGTCCCTTTAAGTGTGCCAGGAACTCATGTTCTTCAAATAAAGGTCGGTTAGGAATTGTCGCACCTGGCACAAGATCAACGTAGTGCTCTATCTCCCTAATAGGTGACAATCCCCTAAACACACCTCTAGGAATCACGACCTCATATCCCTGCAACAAAGAAACAACAACACTAGGCAAATAGTTGTTAAATTCGTTAGCATAAAAGCTGGCCTTAGCATAAAAACTTACTTTTGTCTTTTTATTTCTCTCTACAATCTCTCTTTCTTTTTCCTCTTGTGTCTCCACTCTTTTTTCTTGACTCTCAACCACCTCTCTATTTTCTTTTTCTCTCTCTCTTTCTTTTGATGTTTCGGCCTCATTCTCTTTTTTCCTCTCACTCTCTTTGTTCTTTTCACTCTCTGTTTTTCTTTCACTCTCCTCTTTTTTTGAACTCTTGGCCTCACAATTGTTTTTCAACTCATTCTCTCTTTTTCTTGAGGTTTCAGCCTCACCCAAATCTTTTCCCTTTGATGGTTCGCTCTTCCCCTTTGCTACAACTTGATCATTTTTGTTCCACTTTGGTTTCCAAGGAGTACTAGAAACTGAAGTATACCTTGATGTACCCTTTCCTTTTAGCCTTCTCTCCACCGTCATAGCCATGTGCACCATGTCCTCTACCTCCTCATAATGTTGCAACTGAACTATATTGGCTATCTCCCTATTCAACCCCCTCAAAAATCTTTTCATTATGGCCTCCCGATCCTCCACTACATTAGCCCGAATCATAGCCACCTCCATCTCCTTATGGTAGTCCTCTACACTCCTAGACCCCTGTATAAGATTTTGTAATTTTTTGTAGAGGTCTCTATAGTAGTGGCTAGGTACAAATCTCCGCCTCATGATAGCTTTCAACTCTCTCCATGTTTCTACAGGCCTCTCAAAATTCCTCCTCCTATTGGATACTAATTGATCCCACCAAATAATCGCATAATCAGTGAACTCAATTACAGCCAACTTCATCTTTTTCTGCTCAGAGTAATTATGACAATCAAACACCAACTCTATTCTTTTCTCCCACTCTAAATAAACTTCAGGGTCAGTTCTACCTTGGAATGATGGTATTTTCATTTTGATGCTTCCAAGGTTCTCATCTACTCTATCTCGACCCCCTGAGTTTGCCCTAAGGCCTCTTCCATGCCTCACTCTTCTATGTCTACCGAATCCAACTTCAGATGTTAGCACTTTCTCATTCTCACCATACTCTCCATTCTCATACCCATTCTTAATATTAGGCTCACGTCGCCTCCTATCTTTCTCTCCTTGCAGATTTCTAACCATTACTTCTTGATTATCCATACTATTCCTCACTTCACCTAACACCAAGTTCAACCGCTCAAACTCTTGTTGCATGGCATGCAACACAAAGGTTGAGTTATCTGCTCGCCCCCTTGGAGATGAGCTACTCCGATGAGACATTACAAGGTGCTGCACAGAAGAATGTTAGTGGTAAAAAAGAAAACCTCACACACTCCCTTACGTGTTTCAACTCGAATAATGGCACTCTACTCGTGTTTCACTCTTAATGGCTTTTTCTCGATAATAGTCTCACACTCTCTTGCCTTTTACCTCAATAGTTTTTTCACTCAAATTCTTTCAGAACTAAATGAACTCAATCAAGACAAGGCAACCTCGTTTTATCCCAACTAGTAATTAGATTCAGGAAACAAGAACAAGAGAAACATGAAGGAATAAAAATGACACGAGAATCAATGAAGTTATACGAATGAAAGAGTAACAATAAGACAAGATACCAACTGATTATGCTATTATTTGGTGGGATCAATTAGTGACCAATAGGAGGAGGAATTATGAGAGGCCTATAGAGACATGGGGAGAGTTGAAAGCTCTCATGAGGCGGAGATTTGTTCCTAGCCATTACTATAGAGACCTTTACCAGAAATTACAAAATCTTACACAGGGATCTAGGAGTGTAGAGGATTACCATAAGGAGATGGAGGTGGCGATGATTCGGGCTAATGTAGAGTGGGACAGAAAGGCCACCATGGCTAGATTTTTGAGTGGTTTGAATAGGTGATGGGAACCATGATGGGCCTAGTCTTAAAGATCACGAAGACAATGCAAGGATTGATGCAATCCACTTGGGACGAGTTTAGCAAGAGCCCAACATTCAAGATGGGGCTTGAAGGATGAAGATCCAATTTTGATTCATTTGATCAGTTATGGAAGATGGCAACAACAAGACTTAAAGGCTTTGGGCTCTTGAAGGGTTACAACTTATTTAATTCATTTAAAGAACTTATTTTATTAGTTTAGAATAATTGAGTTTATTATGGGAAGCACTTAAGGGGGCCTATGCAAGGGCACGTTGGGAAAGTTATTATTTTATTGAACTAGGGTTAGGGTTACTGTAGCCGAGTTACTGTAGCGCAGCACTGTAGCCGAGGCACTGTTCATCCAGGGGCACTTTTGGAAGATGGGGGTTTATTTTGGCTAGGGTTTCATTAGGTTTTGCTTTAAATACTATATGTAGCCTCATTTTAATCAGTTTATGAAATTTATGAAATTTGATGAATTTATTCATTGTGAGTTGAGTTTTACTCCTCTTGTTCTTAATTGAACTTTTGAACTTATCAAAGGTAAATCACAACCTTTGTGGCGTTCCTCCTTTGTAATCTGGGTTCTTGAGACGGGTTCTTCAATGGGTCTAGATTTTAATATAATCTAGGTTCTTGAAACGAGTTCTCATCGGGTCTAGGTTCTCCATCCGTTGACTTGATTTTGGCTTTCTTGGGAAGTTTTCAAATTGACTGTGGGTTCAAGGGATTCCTTTCCCGCGGGTTCATATCATTTGTATCAATTGGGACATAGCCAATGTAATTGAATTGCAGCATTATGTGGAGATAGAGGACATGGTGCACATGGCTATGAAGGTGGAGAGGCAATTAAAGAGAAAAGAGACAGCAGGGTACACTTCGGTTTCTAGCACTACTTGGAAATCAAAATGGGATAGGAATGATCCAGCTAAAGCAAAGAGAAAGACCGAACCAATTAAGGGAAAAGATTGGGGAACTAGCAACAAACCCAAGGTAGAATCCCAATCTTCACGGAATAGAGATATCAAATGTTTTAAGTGTTTGGGTTCAGGGCACATTGCTTCTCAATGTCCAAATAGGAGGGTGATGATTATGCGTGACAATGGGGGGTGATGACTGAGAGTGAGGATGATAGTGATGAGGTGCCCGAGTTGGATGATGCTAGTGATGATGATGGAGTGGTATACCCTGTGACAGGTGAGTCTCTTGTTGCCAGGCATGCTCTTAATGCACACATTAAAGTGGATGATACAGAGCAACATAGAGAGAACATTTTCCATACTAGATGCCATGTCAACAATAAGGTATGTAGTATGATCATTGATGGAGGGAGTTGTACTAATGTGGCTAGCACTACTTTGGTTGAGAAATTGAATTTACCAACCTTAAAACACTCTAGACCATACAAATTGCAGTGGTTGAATAATTGTGGAGAGGTTAGGATGGATAAACAAGTGTTAGTTACTTTTTCTATTGGGAAGTATCAGGATGAGGTGCTTTGTGATGTTGTGCCTATGCATGCGGGCCATCTTTTGTTGGGGAGGCCGTGGCAGTATGATAGGAGAGTGACACATGATGGGTTCAGGAGCATGTACAGCTTTGAAAAGGAGGGCAAAACAATTAAGCTTGCTCCTTTAACTCTAAGCCAGGTCTATGAGGACCAATTGAAATTGAAAAGTGAGGTTGCTCAAAAAAGAAAGAGTGAAATTGAGAGTGATCAAAAGAGAAAGAGTGAAACTGAGAGTGATCAAAAAATAAAGAGTGAAAAAGAGATTGAGCAAAAAGGAAAGAGTGAGAGTGAAAATGAGCATAAAAGAAAGAGTGAAAAAGAAAGTAGGGAGGTGGCTGAGAGTAAAGAAAAAAGAGTGGAGCCACGAGAGAAAAAATAAAGAGAGTCTTCTGAGAGAAAAGGAAAGGCAAAAGTGAGTTTCTATGCAAGAGAGAGTGAGGTTAAGAGGGCTTTCTTCGCAGATCGCCCTATGATTTTTCTTGTTTATAAAGAGTCTTATCTTACTCTTGATGACACTAACCAGTCTCTTCCTAGTTTGGCTGTTTCTTTGTTGCAGGAGTTTGATGATGTATTCCTGAAGGAGATGCCAAATGAGTTGCCACCCACTAGAGGCATTGAGCACCAGATTGATTTTGTGCCCGGGGCTGCTATTCCAAACCGACCAGCCTATAGGAGTAATCCAGAGGAGACAAAGGAGCTTCAGAGGCAAGTTGAGGATTTGATGAGCAAGGGGTACGTGAGGGAGAGCATGAGCCCTTGTGCAGTACTAGTGCTACTAGTGCTAAAAAAGGATGGGACGTGGAGGATGTGCATTGATTGCAGGGCGGTCAACAATATTACGGTAAAGTATCGCCATCTCATTCCTAGATTGGATAATATGCTTGATGAATTGTATGGTTCATGTATTTTCAGTAAAATTGATCTTAAAAATGGGTACCATCAAATTAAAATCAAAGAGGGTGATGAATGGAAAACTGCTTTTAAGACTAAGTATGGGCTTTATGAATGGTTGGTTATGCCATTTGGACTTACAAATGCGCCCAGTACTTCCATGTGATAGGAACCAAGGTGTGCCTACTCTTAAAGATCCTTTGCAAGTTCCAGATGGGCCAATTACAAGATCAAGGGCCAAGAAGATCAAGGAAGCAATGCAAGGATTGGTGCAATCCACCTGGGATGAAGCCAGCAAGAGCCCAACACTGAAGATGGGTCTGAAAGAAGAAGAACCAGTTTTGATCCACTTTATTCAAGCTGTGGAAGACATCACTTAAAGATACGGCCTATTGTTATTGGAGGCTTCCAATTTGGTTAAATGATTTATTTTATTAGTTTAGAATAAGTGGGCTTGAAGATGCTTGGCTCACATGTCTTATTTCTTTTGAACTATGTTTTTGGGAAGGCCTTGTATTTTGGCCAAGGGCTTATTTGGAAAATTACATTTTAGGAACTAGGGTTTCATCAATTTACTGTTGGGGTTACTGTAGCCGCGCGTACTGTAGCCGGTACTGTTCATCAAGGGTAATTTTGGGTAAAAGGGGCATTATTTTGGCTAGGGTTTTGATTAGGTTTGGCTTTAAAAACTCTTTGTAGCCTCATTTGAGAGTTAGACAATATTGAATTTTATTTGTGAGTTGAGTTTTCTCCTCTTGTTCTTGATTGAACTCTTGAACTTATCAAAGGTAAATCACAACCTTTGTGGCGTTCCTCCTTTGTAATCTGGGTTCTTGAGACGGGTTCTTCAACGGGTCTAGATTTTAATATAATCTAGGTTCTTGAAACGGTTCTCATCGGGTCTAGATTCTCCATCCTTGACTTGATTTTTGGCTTTCTTGGGGAGTTTTCAAATTGATTGTGGGTTCAAGGGAATTCATTCCCACGGGTTCATATCATTTGGTATTCAGAGCAAGGTTTCCAATCAGGTCTTATTCTATCTTTTATTTCTTGCATATTTAATTCTAGGGCGTCATTCTTCTAGGATTGATTACAAAAAAAAAATAGTGGTGGTTAGCAGATTTCTTCACTATTGTTAGGGTTGCTGAAATTCATTGTTCTAGGGTTTGTGTTGGCTGAAATCTCTTGTTCTAGGGGCTGCCATATATCACTTGCCCAAGGGTTTTTGAGTTATTGTTAGGGTTTTTCTCAACTGCTTATTCTTGATTGTGATCAAATTGTGATCAAATCAGTTGGTGAAAGGAAAAGAAAAGAAAAGAAAAGAAAGGAAAAGAAAAGAAAAAAGAAAACGTGAAAAAAAAAAAAAAATCGTGAAAAAAAAAAATTCGAGATTTTTTTTCATGCGCCTTATCATCAAAGGGGGTGATTCTAGTTGGTATCTTGTCTTATTGTTACTGTTTCATTCGTATAATTTCCTTGATTCACGTGCCATTTTTTTTTTCTCCATTCCTTTCGTGTTTCTCTTGTTCTTGTTTCTTGGATCTAATTACTAGTTGGGATAAAACAAGGTTGCTTTGTCTTGATTGAGTCAATTAGTTCTTAAAGAACTTGAGTGGGAAAACTCTTGAGGTAAAAGGTAAAGAGAGTGTGAGACTATTATCGGAAAAAGCCAATTAGGAGTGAAACACGAGTGGAGTGTCGTTATTCGAGTGTAAACACGTGAGGGAGTGTGTGAGGTTTATTTTTTTTTTTGCCACTAACATTCTCTTGTGCAGCGCCTGGTAATGTCTCATCGGAGTAGCGCATCACCAAGGGGGAGAGCAGATAACTCATCCTTTGTGCTGCAAGCCATGCAACAACAGCTTGAGCGGTTGAACTTGGTGTTGGGTGAAGTGAGGGATAGGATGGATCATCAAGAAGCAGCAATTAGAAATCTACAAGGTAGGAGGGATAGGAGGCGACGTGAGCATAGAGTTGAAAATCAGTATGAGAATGAAGGAGATGGTGAGGAAGAGGAAGATTTAGCATCTGACGTTGGGTCGGGTATAAATAGAGGAGTTAGGCATGAAAGAGGACTTGAGGGGAATCTAAGGGGTCGGGATGGTGTAGATAGAGACCTTGGTAGCATCAAAATGAAAATACCATCTTTCCAAGGTAGAACTGACCCTGAGATTTATCTAGAGTGGGAGAAAAAAATAGAGTTGGTGTTTGATTGCCATAATTACTCTGAGGAGAAGAAAGTGAAGTTGGCGGTAATTGAGTTCATTGATTATGCTATTATTTGGTGGGATCAATTAGTGACCAATAGGAGAAGGAATTATGAGAGGCCTATAGAGACATGGGGAGAGTTGAAAGCTCTCATGAGGCGGAGATTTGTTCCTAGCCATTACTATAGAGACCTTTTCCAGAAATTACAAAATCTTACACAGGGGTCTAGGAGTGTGGAGGATTACCATAAGGAGATGGAGGTGGCGATGATTCGGGCTAATGTAGAGGAGGACCGAGAGGCCACCATGGCTAGATTTTTGAGTGGGTTGAATAGGGACATAGCCAATGTAATTGAATTGCAGCATTATGTGGAGATAGAGGACATGGTGCACATGGCTATGAAGGTGGAGAGGCAATTAAAGAGAAAAGGGACAGCAAGGTACACTACGGTTTCTAGCACTACTTGGAAATCAAAATGGGATAGGAATGATCCAGCTGAAGTAAAGAGAAAGACCGAACCACCTAAGGGAAAAGATGAGGGAACTAGCAACAAACCCAAGGTAGAATCCCAACCTTCACGGAATAGAGATATCAAATGTTTTAAGTGTTTGGGTTCAGGGCACATTGCTTCTCAATGTCCAAATAGGAGGGTGATGATTATGTGTGACAATGGGGAGGTGATGACTGAGAGTGAGGATGATAGTGATGAGGTGCCCGAGTTGGATGATGCTAGTGATGATGATGGAGTGGTATACCCTGTGACAGGTGAGTCTCTTGTTGCCAGGCGTGCTCTTAATGCACACATTAAGGTGGATGATGCAGAGCAACAGAGAGAGAACATTTTCCATACTAGATGCCATGTCAACAATAAGGTATGTAGTATGATCATTGATGGAGGGAGTTGTACTAATGTGGCTAGCACTACTTTGGTTGAGAAATTGAATTTACCAACCTTAAAACACTCTAGACCATACAAATTGCAGTGGTTGAATGATTGTGGAGAGGTTAGGGTGGATAAACAAGTGTTAGTTACTTTTTCTATTGGGAAGTATCAAGATGAGGTGCTTTGTGATGTTGTGCCTATGCATGCGGGCCATATTTTGTTGGGGAGGCCGTGGCAGTATGATAGGAGAGTGACACATGATGGGTTCAAGAACATGTACAGCTTTGAAAAGGAGGGCAAAACAATTAAACTTGCTCCTTTAACTCCAAGCCAGGTCTATGAAGACCAATTGAAATTGAAAAGTGAGGTTGCTCAAAAAAGAAAGAGTGAAAATGAGAGTGATCAGAAGAGAAAGAGTGAAAATGAGAGTGATCAAAAAAGGAAGAGTGAAAAAGAGATTGAGCAAAAAAGAAAGAGTAAGAGTGAATATGAGCATGAAAGAAAGAGTGAAAAAGAAAGTAGAGAGGTGGCTGAGAGTAAAGAAAAAAGAGTGGAGCCACGAGAGAAAAAAGAAAGAGAGTCTTCTGAGAGAAAAGGAAAGGCAAAAGTGAGTTTCTATGCAAGAGAGAGTGAGGTTAAGAGGGCTTTCTTCGCAGATCGCCCTATGATTTTTCTTGTCTATAAAGAGTCTTATCTTACTCTTGATGAAACTAACCAGTCTCTTCCTAGTTTGGCTATTTCTTTGTTGCAGGAGTTTGAGGATGTATTCCCGGAGGAGATGCCAAATGAGTTGCCACCCATTAGAGGCATTGAGCACCAGATTGATTTTGTGCCCGGGGCTGCTATTCCAAACCGACCAGCCTATAGGAGTAATCCAGAGGAGACAAAGGAGCTTCAGAGGCAAGTTGAGGATTTGATGAGCAAGGGGTACGTGAGGGAGAGCATGAGCCCTTGTGCAATACCAGTCCTACTAGTGCCAAAGAAGGATGGGACGTGGAGGATGTGCATTGATTGCAGGGCGGTCAACAATATCACGGTAAAGTATCGCCATCCCATTCCTAGATTGGATGATATGCTTGATGAATTGCATGGCTCATGTATTTTTAGTAAAATTGATCTTAAAAGTGGGTACCATCAAATTAGAATGAAAGAGGGTGATGAATGGAAAACTGCTTTTAAGACTAAGTATGGGCTTTATGAATGGTTGGTTATGCCATTTGGACTTACAAATGCGCCCAGTACTTTCATGAGATTAATGAACCATGTCCTACGTGCATTCATAGGCAAGTTTGTGGTTGTGTACTTTGATGATATCTTAGTGTACAGCAAGAACTTAAATGAACATATTGAGCATTTGAGATATGTGTTTGATGTGTTGAGATGTGAAAAGTTGTATGCTAATTTCAAGAAATGTGCCTTTTGCATGGAAAAAGTTGTTTTTCTTGGTTACGTTGTTAGTACAAAGGGTATTGAGGTGGATGAAGAGAAAGTCAAGGCCATCAAGGAGTGGCCAACGCCAAAAAGCATCACTGAGGTAAGAAGCTTTCATGGGTTAGCTAGCTTTTATCGGCGTTTTGTTAAAGACTTCAGCACCATTGCTGCACCACTCACTGAGGTAATTAAAAAGAATGTTGGGTTTCATTGGGGGCTAATCAAGAGAATGCTTTTGCCACTATTAAAGAAAGGTTGTGCTCTGCACCTGTGTTAGCATTACCTGATTTTAACAAAACTTTTGAGATTGAATGTGATGCCTCAGGAATAGGGATTGGAGCCGTTTTGATGCAGGATAGGCGGCCCATAGCCTTCTTCAGTGAAAAGTTAAGTGGGGCATCCCTGAAGTACCCTACTTATGATAAAGAGCTTTATGCTCTTGTTCGTGCATTAGAGACTTGGCAGCACTACCTATGGCCAAGAGAATTTGTGATCCATACCGATCACGAATCATTGAAGCATCTCAAGGGTCAAGGTAAGTTGAATAAAAGGCATGCTAGATGGATGGAATACATTGAGACCTTTCCCTATGTCATCCGTTACAAGCAAGGTAAGGAGAACATTGTTGCTGATGCTCTATCCCGGAGGTATGTACTTCTTACTTCTATGAGTGCCAAAATGCTTGGGTTTGAATACGTGAAAGACATGTATGCCGATGATGCTGATTTTTCAAATGTGTATGTGGCATGTGATAAGGCGGCATTTGGTAAGTTTTACAAGCATGATGGTTATTTGTTTAAAGAAAGCAAACTTTGTCTGCCAAATTGTTCTATGCGTGAGTTATTGGTGCGTGAGGCACATGGTGGGGGATTAATGGGACACTTTGGTGTCAAGAAAACTTTAGACATTTTGCATGAACATTTCTTTTGGCCTAAGATGAAGAGAGATGTTAACCGTATTTGTGGAAGGTGCATTACATGTAGAAAGGCCAAATCTAAGGTTTTGCCACATGGGTTGTATACACCCTTACCCGTTCCTAGTGAGCCATGGGTAGACATATCTATGGACTTTGTTTTGGGGCTGCCTAGGACCAAAAGGGGTAGAGATTCTATTTTTGTTGTTGTGGATAGATTCAGTAAGATGGCACATTTCATTCATGCCATAAAACAGATGATGCAACAAATATAGCTGACTTGTTTTTCAGGGAGATAGTGCGACTCCATGGTGTACCTAGGAGTATTGTTTCTGATAGGGATGTTAAATTCCTTAGCTACTTTTGGAAGGTGTTGTGGGGGAAATTGGGTACTAAGCTCTTATTTTCCACTACTTGTCATCCACAGACTGATGGTCAGACTGAAGTAGTTAATAGGACTTTAACTCAGCTTTTACGCACTGTTGTTCATAAGAATTTAAAAACTTGGGAGGATTGTTTGCCATTTATAGAGTTTGCATATAATAGGACGATGCATACTACTACTTCATACTCTCCTTTTGAAATTGTTTATGGATTTAATCCACTTACTCCTTTGGATTTGATGCCTTTACCTGTTGATGACAGGAGTAGTTTGGATGGACAAAAGAAGGCGGAGTTGGTGAAATCACTTCATGAGAGGGTACGGCTTCAAATTGCCCAAAAGAATGAAAGGGTTGCTTCCCAAGCCAATAAAGGACGAAGGCGTGTCATCTTTGAACCAGGAGATTGGGTTTGGGTTCACATGCGCAAAGAAAGATTCCCAGCCCATAGAAGGACTAAGTTGCATCCTCGAGGAGATGGACCTTTCCAAATTCTTGAGAAAATTAATGACAATGCATATAAAGTGGATCTTCCAGGTGAGTATAAAGTTTTGCAACTTTCAATGTTTCTGATCTTTCTCCTTTTGATGTAGGTGAAGATTCGAGGTCGAATCCTTTTGAGGAGAGGGGGAATGATAGGAACCAAGGTGGGCCTACTCTTAAAGATCCTTTGCAAGTTCCAGATGGGCCAATTACAAGATCAAGGGCCAAGAAGATCAAGGAAGCAATGTAAGGATTGGTGCAATCCACCTGGGATGAAGCCAGCAAGAGCCCAACATTGAAGATGGGTCTGAAAGAAGAAGAACCAGTTTTGATCCACTTTATTCAAGCTGTGGAAGACATGACTTAAAGATACGGCCTATTGTTATTGGAGACTTCCAATTTGGTTAAATGATTTATTTTATTAGTTTAGAATAAGTGGACTTGAAGATGCTTGACTCACATGTCTTATTTCTTTTGAACTATGTTTTTGGGAAGGCCTTGTATTTTGGCCAAGGGCTTATTTGGAAAATTACATTTTAGGAACTAGGGTTTCATCAATTTACTGTTGGGGTTACTGTAGCCGCGCGTACTGTAGCTGCTACTGTTCATCAAGGGTAATTTTGGGTAAAATGGACATTATTTTGGCTAGGGTTTTGATTAGGTTTGGCTTTAAAAACTCTTTGTAGCCTCATTTGAGATTTAGACAATATTGAATTTTATTTGTGAGTTGAGTTTTCTCCTCTTGTTCTTGATTGAACTCTTGAACTTATCAAAGGTAAATCACAACCTTTGTGGCGTTCCTCCTTTGTAATCTGGGTTCTTGAGACGGGTTCTTCAACGGGTCTAGATTTTAATATAATCTAGGTTCTTGAAACGAGTTCTCATCAGGTCTAGATTCTCCATCCTTGACTTGATTTTGGCTTTCTTGGAGAGTTTTCAAATTGATTGTGGGTTCAAGGGAATTCATTCCCACGGGTTCATATCACTAACTCCCGAGTATTTGAAGTCTGAGTTGAAGATTAGTAAGCTGGATGTAGCAAGTAGCAACTAGATTTTTGATCCCGTTATATGTCAAGTGTTTAAGTTGTTAAGTTTTAGATTATAATTTGTAATTTGTAATAACTTATGTATTATTATTATTTTTTTTTTTGGTTTTTTTTTATATAGATTAGTTTTTTTTTTTATCATTGTATTTTTTAAAATCAAGTTTTTAAAATAATTTTAGATAAAAAAAATGTACCAAATTTGAAATGGTGTCCTGTGGTGTCGGTCCGCAGCTGCAGCAAGGGAAGGAAGACGTCATTCAATTAAATCCAGACACGAAGAACGCGGCATTAACAGGACCTTTCTCCGGAGCCGACTTAACCAAACCCAAGCTAGAACCATCAAAATCAAGAGCCTGGCAGTTGTCATCAACGTCCCGGGAAATAGAAATCACGCCGACAAACTTCATTATGGACTTTAGTTCGGAGGAGTTTTTCAACGTGCTTGATTCCGATTTTGCGAAGCTCAGTGACGTTAATATAAACGAGCTGAAAAATGCGATCGAAGGCAATAGCGGCGGCACTCTTCTTAATCCTCCACTATCGCAAGAAATTACGGGAACAATTAATGGCGACTTTGGTAGTAGTAGCAGTACTGCTGAAGGCGACCAACCTAATAATAATTATAATATGGTTTCTGCTGCAGATTTATTCCAGACATTGTTTCTAGATTCAAATGATGGCTGGCAGCTTGGGGATGATATAGACATTTTGTTCTCCGACTGGCTAAAGTTGCTTACACCAAAATTTTGAGTTTTTGCATGCTAATAGCGTACTTGCCCTAAATAATTATGTTTGGCATTTAAAGGTGCTAGATTTGCGCAACTTCTTATTATATATTGTTTTGATTAGATAGGATGGAAAAAGTTATTTGCAAGCGCAGCTCTCTCCATATGTGTAAGTTGTCAATTGTACAGTGAGTTGGGATGAGATGAATTAAGGTAAAAATTGAATAAAATATTATTAAAATATTATTTTTTAATATTATTATTATTTTGAGATTTAAAAAAGTTGAATTATTTATTACATTTCGTGTGAAAATTTAATAAAATTGTAATAATAAGATAAGATGAAACACTTTTATTATCCAAACAGAATCTCTTCCCCCTCTGTAATCCCTTCTAGTAACCTTTTCCTTTTCAGTTACCTAATCCATCCCTCTTCTTGATCTGAACATTACTTGCAAAACCCCACATAATCTTGTTCTCGCAACAATTAACCATGAAACAAGCCCCTCAAGACATTGGTCTCCTCGTATCACAAATAGAAGCCCTCTCTTGGGATGATATATGTATGGTGATTTTCCCCACGAAGCCCAAAAGACCCTATCAAGCCCAGCCCAAGACAAAAAAGCCATTAACCCAACCCAAGAGGAAACTCCTCTGTACATGACCTGTAGGAGGGATGGTGCCGCAGGGGATGAGACTCGTCGATCTGAGAATCTCTCGAGTAGTGTCCAATCCTCAAATGCCCGCCCACACAGTAGACGTGATGTATGGAGAGCTATCGATCTACTGACAGAGAAAACATGAACGAACCAGGAGGAAGACAGTTTGAGAGAAGGAAATCGAATAGCCACGCCACATTAATGGCTCCACCACCCGGGCAACGCGCCACATTAATAACGCTGTCGCAGAGGCATGTCACATTAATGATGCCGTAGCAGAGCCACACCGCATTTAAAGATTCTGACACAAGGAAAGTACTGGGAACCCAGACGTCATGATAGCAGACATTATCTACTCCCCAGGTCTGTGGTATAAATAGTAGATCACAGGTACGAGAATATCTCTCTGATTTCTAGTCTCTTTTACTTATTTACTATACTCCAAAAATATTTATTAACTTTGGCATCGAAGGTTACCTAGCCCCGATGCCGCCCTCTCAAAGTCAAACTTTTTCTACCTTGTGCAGGGCTAGTTTTCGAATACCTAAGTTGTCGGAGCTTGGCCCAAAGATGTGTGAAACACGACATTAAGAGTGGTGCCGTATGTGGGATAGTAATAAATCTTGCATGTCATTCTCATGCCTGCGACAACCCGTTTCGAACAACTCAGGAGAGATATGGGAGACGCCATGGAAGCTAGGTTGAGCAGAATAACACGAAGGACGAGCTTCGCTGCCTTAAGGGGAAATTTGAGGAAATAGTAAGGAAAGTGGGTACGTAGTCAACGATAGACCATTTGCTCACGAGCATGGGCTTGCCCTATATTGAAGAAGTAATGGCGGTTCCTTTGCCACCAAAGTTTTACAATCCCTACTATGGAGATGTATGATGGAGGAAGGGACCCCATCGAGCACCTGGAAACCTTTAGGGCTCACATGACGCTACATGGCTTCCCAAGGAAAATAGCTTACAGAACATTCCAATTGATCCTGAAGGGGTTGGCCTACGTATGGTTCGGGTCACTGGCACCTGGATCTGTGGACAGCTTCGGCGAGCTAGCCAGGCTGTTCCTAACCTAGTTCATGTCCAATCGGAGGAGGCGGCGTCCGGCTACATACCTCCTCACCATCAAACAGACAAAGGATGAAAGCTTGAAGTCCTACTTAGCCAGGTTCAATAGAGAGCATATGACCACCGATGACGAAGACGTGAAAATAGCATTGGCAGCACTCTTGGGAGGAGTCTGCCCAATTTACGGCAGAGCTAGCCAGACGGACTCCCTCGACATTGCGAGAATTCATGGACTAGGCTAACAACTTTATCAACACGAAAGACACTCTTCGAGCGTTGATGGAACCACGAAAGAAGGAAGTAGAGCGCGCTGAGAGGAAGGTGAATGTCCCAACCAAGGCCAAGCCCTATGAAAAAGGGCGAGAACGAGTGAGGCACAATAAACAAAAAGGCAAGAACGAGAACAAAGGGTCCAGGACCCCAACAACAAAGGATTGACAGTTCCACCCTTTAGCGCTCATACCACCACAGCCAGCAGCGGCCTGAGAGCCATTAGAGGACCCGTCGTCCACTATGGTGTAAAGATTTCGTTGGAGCCATGAAGGATATAAGAAAATGCAAAGTAACTTCGGAAGAAAAGCGAAGGAAAACAAAGGAACAAAGAACTCAAGCAGCAGAGCAAGTGTCACATGATAAAATAAAAAAGACAGTGAGTATGATGGTTTTCCTAGCGTAGAGGAGGGTCCTTATATAGTCAGGATTGGCGCTTGCCCTCCCGAGGCGCCATAACTCTACGTATCACCATGCGTCTTCCCCAGAGAACTAGAATCACTTGATTATCGCAATCGTTGCAGAACATATCTAATAAGGAGAATTAATGACCATGAAAAATGGAGCCATAATGCAGAAATCGAAGGGGCACCCTTTAATACGAAAGTGTAATCGACATGGTGTTGCCACGTATGCAAAATGCGAACGGACCCCCGGCGTGCGACCAGGCAGGGCATAACGCTAGAGAAAATAAGAAGAATTCTTCTCGGACTAGTTCGAAAAAAATTAGCTGGGTAACTTTAAGGGATTTATTCCCACTACTCAAAGCCCGCTGGGTCTCTAGCCTTTACCTGGCCTGAGGGAGCTTAATAGTCAACAAGGCAAGTCAACCTAACAATCCGCGACCGCTTTCAGAACCTAGAGTCGAGAATAGAGTGGAACAAAAATGAAGGAAGCCTATATTAGATATATGAACCAAAGATTAAGCAGCTAGCGGGGTCAAGAAGGTTAAGTCAGACGCCAGCGGGGTGGGCCGAGAAACTTCAAAAGCATGGCTGCTCAAATGACAATTACGACGATGACCGCATTTCGAGAACGACTATCCATAGAGGATAAGCAAGTGCAGCATGGCCGGCCAGCGGGGTGGGTAAGTGATCTGTGGACCCCTTCACCATGGTTACTCAGGCCGACCACCAAAAAGAAGAAGCAAATATGAGATATGGCGAACAAGATATGTGCACTAGACAATATGTATATATATACAATCCGCTGGGCGGCAAAATGCGGCCACATGTGTTAAAAAAAAAAAGATTACAAAGAAATAAATAAAATCTCTAAGTCTTGGCAACAGGGGCACCAGTCTCAGTGGCAAAGGCAGGAGAATCAAACTTAGACAATTTGAGAGAAGCTTCCATTGGAGACAACATTGGTTTTGACTGCAATACACCACCATCTGTGTAATCAACTTCTAAGCCAAGGAAAAATGAAAGAAAACCAAGGTCTTTAACTGGAGAAGCAAGTCCCAAGCCGTGAATAAGAGTATCAATTGCAGATTGCTTGGATGAAGTGATGACTATGTCATCAACATAGACCAAAAGATAAATTTGAGGTTCATTCATTGTCTTTAGCATAGACTCATGATGTCTATATATTTTAATTTGTATATTGATGATGTGTGCATTGTGTTTTGGCCAAAGCTGCAAGTAGTTACCCCAACCCAGACGTAGCCAGTGGATACATCTCTCAGTCCTTCAGTGAAGAGTGCATCAAGTGGATATCAGACAGCCCCATCTAGTCAAGTATGATGTGAATGGAATTTCTCTTTCTTAGGTATCCTCGTTCACGTCATGTTTGGGATAACATTCTAGTTCTATCTTCTGTAGTTCTCTGGTCAATCCAGCAATATTGATGGGGTCAAGAGCTGTGATCAATTGGTCATTGACTATTTGCAGCAGCAGCCTGCAGCAAGCATGTGAGTCGTTAAATTATGCCAGATTATTTTTCAAATCATATTTCTGTTTGGTTACTTTTGCCTCATTTTACTAATGGCTAGTGCAATATGCATCTCACTAATGAGGTTTTTTTTGTTTTTGGATCTGTTCATGAATGCATTATGCAGTGGACAGGAAAAGGGAGTACATAGGGATGAACTTTCACGGCAGCTAAAATTTCCTGTGGAGAAGATCATGTAATCAATCTCTCACCCCGTCTCTATATCTTCAACAATTTCACAAGTTTTTCCCCTGATGAATATGTTATTTCCTACTCTTCTATTCCAGGGAATCTATTAGGTCTCTTGAAGAGGAGGGTTTGATATACTCCACCATCGACGAGTTTCACTACAAGTCAACTCAATGTGGTTGATACTCTTTGAGGATTGCTAGGGTTTGGTGTTAGGAGTTAGGGCCATACATAATGAGTGTCCTTTGCTGTTTTATGTTTCTTATATTTGGTCTAAAGAGTGTGTAGATAGATATATAGTTGGATGCTTTTTAATTGAGCAAAGACTCTTATATAATTGCAACCGAAAACTTTATTATTGCTATTTTCTTAAATTAATGTTGTAAATTTTTTGGGTTTTCTTCTAATGGATCATGCATTTTTTGGTGATAGAGATGCTATAATTATTCGGGAGAACGATAGATAAAAAATGAAAATTTTTATTTATTATTTTCTCAATATTCATACATCAAACAAGTAAATAATGAGAAATAATTTTATTTATTTATTTGATGTTACGTTGAAAAATAATGGTAAAAATTGTGATAAATAACATTTACCCGAAGTATTGATCCGAAAAATCTAAAGTCAAAGCCCCCGTTTGGTAGTTAAACTCATTTGAGTTCAATTCAGTTTAGTCTAATTTTAAACTAAGCCTAACATCTAAATACGCAATTCTTAAATTATTAAATTCATTTCAACTCAAAAATTCTTTATACGTGAGATCTACAATTTTTTTCAATTCAACATTTTTTTACACGTGTGACTTATAACATTTTTCAAGTTTTTATAAATACATCTAAATACATTTAAATTCATTTTAAATAAATCTAATAAAATTCACTCTCTCATCTCAATTAATTACTATTCATAAAAAAAAAAAAAAAATTGAACTCAACAAATGCAGCCTAAACGAAGGCAGAAGCAGCCGAACAACTCAAGGGCTCCGGTTTTTAACCGCCGACATCTCTATAGAATTTAAAAAAAGAAATTGAAAATCATCGATAGCTACTGTAGATGTTAAAAAAATAGGCCCAACGCGTGTTCACTGTTCACATCTGAAAGCCTTAAAATTCTAATTCTAAAACGGAGCGTCAGTCTCCATGGCCCAGCCCATTATGTTGGGTTGGGCATGAGAAGTTAAAGTAATTGTTGGGTCGATGGGCCCATATTCCTCAAACGAGAAACATATATGTGACTCACCCAAATCTGATCCACTAATATAAGCAAGCAGCATAACCAGGCCTCCTTTATCACAAAAAATAAATATGGAACAGAATTTTTTTAGAGAAGTGAACCCTTTTGAACTCCGATTTACTCCCCCAAGAACTTACTTCCAAAATGACTCGGTTTTGAGTGAAGAAAACGTGATATAAATACAAAAGGAATGATCTCTAGTGTCTCCACAGTACATGAATTGAATCTCTTCAAAACAAGTACCTAACAAAACCGTTGTTTTATTATCTCCCTCCGGAGTTTAAACAAACTTTCAAATGTCTAGCTCTAGCTCTAGCTCTAGCTCGTTTAAAGTTAGCTTTGTACAAAAAGTTTGGTGATTTCTTTTTCCTTTTATTTTGTTTTTACCAGTAGTCTAACAAACTTTCAAGTTTCCGTAGTTCGTTGAAACGTTCGCTTGGGAGAATAATAATAATAAATCATTTAGGAAGGACAGATGTGTGACAGCCATAATATCAAATTAGGATAGTCTTTTCAAACATAGTAACGTGATCAACGTACGATTTCTTTCAACAACAGTAATATGAGAAAGTCATCGATGGAGTATATACCACATCATTGTTCATCAAAATAGTATCTCATCATAAATGCTTATTAAAGGCGGAAATTCATCGAACCACCATATATACTCTAACTAATAAATAATACGGTTAAATTAATATTAATAATAATTATATTCTAATTAAATTAATATTAAAAAAATTATATTTTCAAAAGTCATTTAATGCTATTAACCAAAAATTAATATTAAACTTATCTAAAATTCTATTTAAATTTCTTATTCACTAACCAAATATCTAGCAACATACTCATTTCAATGTCAATAAAAAATCTGCACCTACATAACATCTACAAGTGGCTGGAATGAGAGATTAGTATTTTAATGTTGAGGGTTACTAGAGACACAAAGGGATCTCACACATATTGATGTGACACATTACAAGTGTGCCACGTGTTCATTTTTCCTAGCCCCTCATTTCCTCTATTTCCTTCTCTCTCCTCTCTTCTCACCAACTCGGTCTCCCAGCCATAGCAGTGCTGCCGCCTCCGCTCGTTGGCCACCATCAGTGGCCGTTCCCCCTCATCGGTGACCTCCCGACCGGACCCAGCCCCCCACAGTGCAATCCCTCTCCCTCTCCTCCTACCGAAATCGAGTCCCTCTCACACGGCTTCTCCCTCTCGCCGTTGCCAGCATCGCCGTTGTAGCCCAACTGTACCACCGCACCCAGCTCCTTGTTGGCATAAGCTTCTCCCCCAACCACCAGAGCCCTTCTCTCTCTCTCTCTCTCTCTCTCTCTCTCTCTCTCTCTCTCTCTCTCTCTCTCTCTCGGTAAAGTATCTCCCTCTCTCGATAACCTCCTTATCGACGCTCTACGCCGATGGTGTCGCTTGGACTGCCGGTGTCTTCTATCCACCATGAGGTAGTCCCCGATCACCATGGCCAGCACGGGGAACGGCCACGAGGAGATGGCATGGGGTGGGAATGGGGGAGAGGGAGAAAGAAAAAAAAAAAAACGGAAGACGTGGCACACTACCAGTGTGTGAGATTCATTTGAGAAATCCCTTTGTGTCTATAATATTTTTCTTTAATGTTTGGAGAATCAATTGTGGTTCTCCATCTTCGTCTAACCACTGTAGCAGAAATCTAAATTATTTTAGAGATGCCCAATCTAATGTGAAGTCTTTTTGACACAGATTATTTAAACTTTAGCCATCCTTCAATTTTGGCCAGGCCAATGAAGATGCTCTTACCCAATAATAAACAAAAGGAAAAATTTTACTCATCATCTCTGCAGTATATATGACTTTTTAAATTATTTTCTTTGTTAAATATGTAGTATATAAATGATGAGTAAAATAATTCAACTAGTTTAAAAAGAATAAAAAAAATTAAAATTAAAATAAATATAAATATAGTCATTCTAGAAAAATGCTTAGTTATGGTCAATTATTTCTTATAAAAATGATTATTTTTATCAAAATGAGTCTATTTTAATATAATCATTCTCGTCGCATATAATTCGTGTTATCATTTTACTTATAGTGAGATGTAAGCAGCAAGTAGCAAACTCAAACAGTAAAGAAGAAAAAGGACACACCCGTCTATAAAGATCAGACACCTTCCCAAACATTTGGTAAAAAAAAAGATAAAAAGATCAGAACCCTCCCCCAACTAGGATTACTGTTTTGTGTCACAACAAGAAACACCACGTACAAGGAAAAAAACACAGTGGTCTTGAGATGGGCAGAATTCCTCGAATCAGTTCAGAGGACGGATTAACCAAAGGAGCATGGTCTGCTCTGGAAGACGAAATCCTCGTAGATTATGTCAAAACCCATGGAGAAGGAAAATGGAGTAACCTTGCCAAACAAACAGGTACTGATTGAGAAGATCGATCCTAAAATTCCATGCATGGGTTATTTCAAGTTCCAAGGATAAACCCACTGACATATTATATATGCATGTGTACTTTTGATGGATTTCTGGTGCACTAGGGCTCAAGAGATGTGGAAAGAGTTGCAGACTTCGTTGGATGAATTACCTTAGACCAGGCATAAAGAGAGGGAACATTTCAGGAGATGAAGAAGAACTAATCATTAGGCTGCACAAGCTCTTAGGCAACAGGTACTACTACTACTTTTGTCCTTAATAGATTATACTTCCTAATTATAATCAGAATTATATTTCTGATAAATATTTATAGGGCACTGCTGCACTCATCGGTGATATTTCTTCCGTGGGAATATCATTAATTTCCCATATTTATATCAATCCAATAGTACTAGTACTGACCCAGAATTATTAAGCAATATTTGCAGATGGTCTCTGATTGCAGGGAGGCTACCAGGAAGAACGGATAATGAAATCAAGAATTACTGGAATTCCTATATAGCCAAAAAGGCCAGAGATCATCAGTTCCCATCAACAAGGTCTGTTGAGATTACTGGCAAAAAGCCAGACATTAGGGTTGATCTTCAGGGTGGGGCGGCGCTGTCCTGTGGTGTCGGTCCGCAGCTGCAGCAAGGGAAGGAAGACGTCATTCAATTAAATCCAGATCACATGAAGAACGCGGCATTAACAGGACCTTTCTCTGGCGCCGGCTTAACCAAACCCAAGCTAGAACCATCAAAATCAAGAGCCGGGCCGCTGTCATCAACGTCCGGGGAAATAGAAAACACGCCGACAAACTTCATTATGGACTTTAGTTCGGAGGAGTTTTTCAACGTGCTTGATTCCGATTTCGCGAAGCTCAGTGACGTTAATATAAACGAGCTGAAAAACACGATCGAAGGCGACAGCGGCGGCACTCTTCTTAATCCTCCACTATCGCAAGAAATTACGGGAACAATTAATGGCGGCTTTGGTAGTAGTAGCAGTACTGCTGAAGGCGACCAACCTAATAATAATTATAATATGGTTTCTTCTGCAGATTTATTCCAGCCGTTGTTTCTAGATTCAAATGATGGTTGGCAGCTTGGGGATGATATAGACATTTTGTTTTCCGACTAGCTAAAGTTGGTTACACCTAAATTTTGAGTTTTTGCATGCTAAATTCAACCTTTGTATCAGTCCATGTCTAAGATATCATCCCATCTGCTTAATTAATAGCGGACTCGCCCTAAATAATTATGTTGGACATTTAAAGGTGCTAGATTTGCGCAACTTCTTGTAAATTTACAAAATAATTTGATTGTTTTGATAAGATAGGATGGAAAAAGTGATTTGCAAGCCCGGCTGATCTCTCTCCATGTGAGTAAAGTACCGTTTGGATAGTAAGTTATGATGTGATGAATTGAAATTAAAATTGAATAAATTAATATTATTAGAATATTATTTTTTAATATTATTATTATTTTGAGATTTGAAAAAGTTGAGTTATTTATTATATTTTGTATGAAAATTTAAAAAAATTATAATGATAAAATGTAATGAGATGAAATACTTTTACTATCTAAACGGTGCCAGAGATCCCCTCTCTATAGCCCCTTCTAGTAACCTTTCCCTTTTCACTTACCTAATTCACCCCCCTTCTTGATCTGAACATTACCTGCAAAACCTCCACATAATCCTTCTCCCGTAACAATCAACAATGCTACAATAGTACTGAGAATCTAAAAATAGGATTGAGACAGTGGACAACAGATCCTTCCATCATTAAGCATAAATTTCAAGAACATTTCCAAAACATCTTTAAATCCTTTTGATAATGCTATAGATACCGATGCATCTGATCGATATCTAGCACATTTCACCTTTTTTTAATATTTAAAAATATATAAAAAAGATACAAAATGTTACATGGGATCAATCAGCATTTTTCCTTTTCCTTTTATCTTTAGGACAATGCTATAGGATTGCTTCCTAAATATGTACATCAGTGCAAATGGATTTTTTTTCTTTTTTTCTTCATTTATCTTTTAAACAATATCTTTACCCATTAAAAAAATAAAAATAAAAATTTATTAATAATCACTTTTTTAGCTATTAAAAAAAATACACAAGTAATCACATTTGGATATCAATAATACTGGTGTTCTTAAAGAAAAACATCCAATACTAATAGCTAATAAAGTTGGGCACACCTCTTATGCTATATATGTTTTGGTTGTGAGGTAATTTCAGATGATTTATAAATAATAAAAAAAAAATGAGAAAGTAATGATAAAATATTAAATATTAGTAAATAATAATAAAATATATTAAAAAAATATTAAATAGTAGTGAAAGAATTGCCCAAACACAGCTTAATCTGTAATATTTTGGGAAGTCTTTCCTTGTTTAGCTAATTTATTTTTCTTTGTTTTTATTTTTATTTTTTTGTTTCCGTGACAAGTTGTACAGAAATACAACATCAATTAATTTCTCTTGGCGGATGTAGTTGTCAGTACGATGAATTTCCGTTGTGAGAAAAAAATAAAAATAGATCAAATTGGTACTGAAATAGTTTAGACATAATTTTTTTTTTTTTGGCATCATTCACTTATAACCGGGCAATGTGGTCGCATACACAGAACAGCTCAATTCGAGAGATTTTAAATAAAAGTCTTGTAATACACACTTTCATATAATTAATATGTAATTTATTAATTTTATCATCTTATTTTAATGCTTAAAATATTTGTCTAAGTACTGTCTCCATTCGAAAACTGCCCACGCACGAATTGAGTATTTTTATAAGAAAAATTATATTTATCATCTTTATATACTATACATTATATTTATTTTTATTATTTTTTTATCAAATATGTAGTGTATTAATAATAAGAGAAAAATTCAATTAGTTAAAAAAAAATAAAACTAAAACAGATTTTAAAAAATAAAAATAAAATAAATATTATGTGTGATACGTAAATATGATAAATTTATAAAATGATAGATTTAAAAAGTAAGATGAGAATTTTTAATTTTAGATGAAGATAGTTGAAGTCGTGTCGGCCTCCACTACCTTCCGACAATTCAGTTATATTATATGTAGATGTGAACAGACATGAAAAGTGACACCTTCTAGTTTCTTGGGGTCAACTTGTTTTTTTCTAGATCTGAATGATACTTGTTTGGAAAGGGATTTCATATAAAATAAGAAATTTTTTTTTTTTTTTTTTTCCGGTTTGCGATCAATGCGTTTGAAGAGTACAGCTACATCTGCCGAAGGATGTAGTCCGAGAATTCTCCGAAAACGCAAAAATAAATTTTTTATTTTTTTTTATGTATTTTTTTAATCATTGTAAATTTTTTTAAAAAATAAAAAATTTATAGTATCATTAAAATTACTTTTTTAATCACTAAATAAAAATATAAAAAAACTCATCCGGAACACAAATTCAAGATTCAAATTCAGGTCGCAAAACATTTTTTAATATAAAAAAAAAATTTACTTTTTAGCTATTAAGACAACAAAACTGTTCATATTAGATTAGGCAAAGTGTAGCCACAGTAATTTTAGCTACAATAACTCTAAAACTAAAACCAAAACCAAATTCGATGTATACTGTGGTACCACCAAATCTTTATTTTATTATTTCCATTTGCCGTTGCTTTTAATTGAATCTCATCTTTAAGTAGTTTTTCTTGTATATGGTATGCCGAATATTTATGTAATATTATCTGCAAGTTGAATTTGCCGTTGCTTTTAATTGAATCTCATCTTTAAATAAATTAGAATGTGACTACTGATTAATATATAATAGGTAGAATGGTAAAATATGATAAAATTAAATAAATTAATAATAATTAAATATTTTTTAAAATTAATATTATTTTATTATTATATAATGAATAAATAAATAATTCAATATGGAGATTTAATGTGAATGAAATAACTTAAGTTAAATTTATCTCATATTATTTTATTATTATATAATAAAAATAAATAATCTAATATAAAAATTTAAGATGATATAGTCAAAATCAAATTAATCTCATATTAACTAAAAGTGAGGTTTGATTTTACCTAATTCATTGAGAGTGTTCTGGGGAGATGAAAAGAGATTTCATATAAAAAAAAACTTGTTTTTTTCCGGTTTGCAATGAATGCGTTCAAGAATCTTAGCAGTAGCATCCTAGCGAGGGAGATGAAAAGGGATTTCATATAAAATAAGAAAACTGTTCTTAAATAAAATTAAGAAGTGAAATGCATAACTAATTCGGAACCTTGCTAACCTCACTACAAGAAAAATGATCATTTGTAACAGATTATATGTGACGAGAATGATTATTTACAATCAAAATAAACTTATTTTGATAGAAAATAATCATTTTCGTAAGAAATATTTAGCCACAATTGATTAGTTTTCTTGTAGTGCATTCTCTATTGCTTAAGAATTAATCCTTTGTTAATAACTCACCACAAGAATATATCTTACTACTGTAATTTGACAGTAGATGTAATTTGAGTAATCCTTTATCAAACGAAGGGGGAAATGGTTTCAGTTTCGAAAGGGAAAAGGGTTTCAGGTAGAAAGGGTTTTAGATGTAATTCTAAACTGGAACTGCAAACATTTTTTGTCATGTTTAAATATATGTATGGTTAAATAGAATGATAAAAATAACAAATTATATATTAATTAAGTAGAAATATATGATGTAAGACTTCCTTGAAGAATAACTCGAAATCAAATTAGGATAGGCTAGATAATGGAGAGTCGGTGACATTTAAAGACGTGTCATGTGCATGCCATGCACTCCTTCTAACGGCAAGAAGTGGGTGAACATAATTCTCTCCCTCTCCTTTCGTAATTTTTTTAATTTCTCTTTTATTTTTTAGGGAAGACGGTCAAATTAATTGGTGTTTTGTAGTAATATTTTAGAAAGCACAGAGGGAGCCTTTTTTTTTTAGGAAAATATAGTTTTATTGCGCTTAAATGGAAAATTTACATAATTTCTTTCAAAACAATAGAAAGAATACAATCTGGTATTTCATCGACAACCAACTTGTCTTCGTGAAAATGAAAAGCAGATTTTGGTAGCCCATGAACAGCAGAGTTTACCTCCCACTTGACATGCTGACTTGACCTGATTGTATAAATAGAGTTTTTGCTCGCCCATGAGCAGCGGAGTTTGCATGCCTTCCGCTGAACTAAGAGCATTCTTATTGGTTTAGCTAAATGCATCTTTAAAATTTAGTCAATATCACACTTTTTTACATTTGTCTATTCTATTTAAATTCAATCTCCACATTGGATTAGCCATTCACTTTCTATATTTGGTGAATCAATTGTGGTTTTCTATATTTGATCAATCACTGTAGCAGAAATCTAAATTATTTTGGAGATGCTCAATCCAATATAGAGTGTTTTTGGTACAAGTTATATAAATTTTAGCCATCCTTCAATTTTGACCAAGCCAATGAGAATGCTCTAACTTGATTGTATAGACATGACAGTTTTTGCCAGCCTATGAGCAGTAGAGTTTGCCTCCTGTTTGACATGTTGAACTGATCCTGATTACTCGGGGGATCGAGAATGGTGCCCTTAAAGTGATCGATATTAGGCTTTTTTTTTAACTCAATAGTTAAGAAAATAATTTTTAGTAAATTTTTTAAAATTATTTAAAGGTGTTTAAAAGATATTTAAAAAAAATATAATTACACTTATCGGTATAATACAGGAACACCTTTCTCAATCTCCTATCATTTGTCGTGATTGTATAAACAGAGTGAACTTTTAAGTATGTGCTGAAGGAGAAAATAATGACACAATGACAGTACCAAAGAAAAAATTAACTTACTGGCTAATATTGTTGCATGGGCTCACCTTGTCATCCGGTAATATTTTGCAAGTCTTTGCAGATTTAGCTAACTTCTTTTTTCTTTCCATTATTTTTCATAGATAATTTGTAGTTGTAGGGAAAGATAGCATCAATTAATTCTCTAATTGGCGGGTCTGCCTACATTCCGACATGCATGGTGAATCTCTGTTGTAACGAAAAATATTATCAAATTGGTCATCCAACTTCTACTGAAATTAAAAATAGAGACTTCAGAAATTGTGGTCATGGTCTCTGAAATGCATATTAGCATGATTATAGAGTTAAATACGGCTACAACAACCAAGTCTTCTGATTGGTGGTATGATTAAGGCGCTACCATTCATGTTTGCAATCAGATATGTCGATTCAAAAATTATGAAGATACAACAGATAGACATGCAATACTAATGAGAAATCATGACTCTGCAAAAGTTGTGGGAAAAAGGAACTGTGGAAGTTCAGTTCACTTCTGGGAAGAAATTTATTCTTGTTAATGTTCTTCATGTCCCAGAAATAAAGAAAAATCTTATATTAGCAAATTTGCTCGTAAGAAAGGTGTCAATACCCTAATCGAGTCTGATAATGTAATTCTTTTCAAATGGGGAGTGTTTGTTGGAAAATGGGTACTCTTGTGATGGGATGTCTAAACTAAGTATTAATAAAATAAGTTCTGATTCTACTTATATTATTGAGTCTTCTACTTTGTGACATAATCGTTTGGCACATTTAACTTTTAAATCTTTAAAATTTATGTCTAAACAAAGTTTAATTCCATACAATCATGAACATTGTGCTAAATGCGAAATTTGCATTCAAGAAAAACTGACAAAGACACATTTTCCTAAAACAGATAGAAATACACAATTATTAAAACTTGTACATTCTGATATTTGTGAACTAAATGATATTTTAACTAGAGGAGGCAATATATATTTTATTACTTCTATTGATGATTTCTTAAGATATACGTATGTATACGTAATGAAAAGTAAGGATGAGACATTCAATATGTTCAAATCTTATAAGTTTGTTGTTGAAAATCAAAAGGAAAAGAAAATTAAGATACTTTATAGTGACAGAGGTGGTGAATATTTTCCTACTGAATTTTCTTTGTAATACGAGAAGAATGATATAATACATCAAACTATTGTACCCTGTACCCCACAACAAAACGGTTTAGCAGAAATAAAACAATAGGACACTAGTTGATATGTTAAATGTTATGATTTTGAATGCAAAATTATCTTTTAATTTGTGGGGAGAGACATTGCTCATGGCATGTTATTTGCATAATAGAATACCTTCTATAAAATTCAAAATTTCACCATATGAATTGTGGAAAGGTAGGAAACCAAATCTGGAATACCTAAGGGTATGAGGTTGTTTAGCCTTTTATAAAGTTCCGAGCCCAAAAGGAACAAAATTAGGTCCAAGGGCAATCAATAGTATTTTTGTAAGATATGCTAAGAATTCAAAAGCATATAGACTTTTGAATTTGGATTCTAACGTTACAGTAGAATCAAAGGATGTAGAGTTTATTGACGGTAAATTCTATAATGACTCTAAAACAGCATCAGATCCTACTCAAACACTAGAATCTGACTCTAAGGGTATGAAGGTTTACATTGACTTATTTTTTCTTAGATTTTAGAAAATAGTTGGGTTAAAAATTATAGGGGATATAGTAGATCCAAGACATAATGTTAATTAAGTTCGAGAGAGAGACAGAAAAGAAAAGGATTTTCACAAAAAATAAAATAAAATAAAATGATTGAATACGGATGGCTTCAGCTTAACTCATGGGGCAGAGGCTAAGTCAGATGGGTCGGTTTGGATACACATAAAATCATATCATTTGAGTAGTATGACTTGTTTTATCTGTGTATCCAAACGTTTAAAACCATGAGTTCATCTTGTTTTATCTCTGTACTGTACATATTTACCTTGACAATTCGAAAACCCCTTCTGACACCCATCTCACCTCCTTCACGCCTACCCTTTCCCTTCTGACACCCAGACAATTAATGTTAGGGGTGTATAGGAACCGGCCGGATCGATCGTCATCGACGCGAACCAGCCGAAATCGGTGGAGAACCGATCGGCGTGCGGTTGCAGATCCTTGAAACCGTCATCGGCTAGTTCCGTTCCATGCTTAACTAATGAAAAACTGTTGAACCGGCCGATAGGGGTTAAACATGTTTTTTCCTTATCTATGAAATGACTCTGTTTCACTCAATAAGTGAAACGACGTCGTTTTTTTACCTACCATTTTAAAAAAATAAAGAGAAACGATGTTGTTTGCTTTAAAACCCCAAACAGGGTCGTTTCAATTTAGGATTTAAAATTAATACCCTCACGTCCCCCCTCCCCCTCCTTCTTCACTAGTTCTCACTTCTCACTTCGCTGTTTATGGATCTCAGGTCTCTCTCTCACCTCTCTGATGCACAGTGGCGGCCACCCACATCCCACGCTGTTGATCTCTCATCTCTCACGTCCCGCAGTCATCTCGCCCTCTCCTTACTATCCATGGAAAGTTCTGGAACTCCGTGACTCCGCCCATGGAAAGATCTAGAACTTTGTGACTTCAGGACTCTGGTAATGATTTTTAACTTTTGTTACCTTGTTTGGTAGTTAGAATGAGATCAAAACTTTGTTTGTGGATTGTGTTTGGAGAATGGTGAATTTGGTGATGGGTGATGGGAAATCGTTTGGCTGGGAAACTGATCCCCTAACCGATGAACTGATACAGCGCCGATCGTTAAACTCCGGCCGGTGCTCTTTCTCCCCGTTGATCGGTTTCGGTCGAGAAAACCCGTAATTCTAGGTGTCTGTGCAGTTTCAGTTTTGGACTTAAACCGCACCAATACCTTCGATTTTCAGCCCTAATTAATGTCAATATGTTGCATATATGCCTTATCCCTTTTAACATATAAAATTGGGGTTTAAAATATTTATAACTATTATCCAATAATTATTAAATGATTTTTAATTATTGGTGGGGTCTACCCTTTTATCGAATCTCAAAAAGTAAAAACTATCTTATCTCATTTCATTATCCAAACACATTTTTTAACAAATCATCTCATCTCATCTTAAGTCAAAATTTTTACTATTATTTAAAATATCTCAACTCATTTTATCTGAACTGCATAATCAAACACATTTTTTAATAAACTATCTCATCTCCTTTTATCTTATCTCATTTTATTTATGAACTCAGCCTACTACTGCATGTCTTTAATATAGTTTTAATTATATTATGCGGATGGTGACTCCAAATAATATAGAGTTATGTATTTAATTTGTGTCAGATAGTGCCAAATAGATGCATATCTATATATCCAGGCTTCCAGCTGTTTGAAACAACTGATGTGAGGATAAACTAGTGTAAGAGTATTGGTAATGGTCTAGCAAAATATTAATACAAATTTAAATTTTAGTTATATTTGAGAAAAAATTTCTACATTGGACTAGTTAAAAGTCCAAAACTGCTACAGTAAATCTTGGTTCTTCTCTAAACGTAGCGAATTACTAGTTACTCTTGAAATGTATATTTTATTATTTCGTCTACTTCCTGGTCTCTCTTTCCCTCGTTCTTTCCCTTTCTTCATTCCATTTCTCTCGTTTTTCTTTTCTTTATCTCGAAACGTGCGAAACACAAAAGACCTGCGTCTTATTCGATCGTCCACGCCCTTGCCTTGCCGATGAATTGTCATCCAAACGGTTGCGCATTTCCTCCACAAATTTGTCACAAGAAAATCACGATTTGGGTATTTTTTTAAAAACTGATTTGCGAGTTGGATTTTTCCATGTGTTTTGCTTTACATGAGTTTCGATTTACTGGCTGCCTCATCAAAGTCTATTCTTCGCAGCCTCGCTCCCTTTCTGAATGTAATCTTTGGTTCTTCAAATTTGAGAAGTTAAGAAGCAGAATTTGGGTCTAGTAGTTTTTTGCTTGCAACAATTACGTTAAGCTAGGTTAGTGATCTTGTTTGATTCTTGATTCTTATAATTAATTACGAAACTTCTAGTTTTATTATATTGGGTTCAATCTAAGGACTACGATATTCAACGTGACAGACTTAATATTGAATAATAAACTTAAATAAAGTTGTCTTTTAGTATATTCATGAACTAGAGTCTAGGTTCATCTTGGAAGAAGTAATTCATGTATTTGGAGATTCATGTATTTGGAGATTCATGTATTTGGGGTATTCATGTACTTGGGTATTCATGTACTAGGGAAGTTCATGTATTAGAGTAAATGCTAGGTGAATCTACAAGCCTATAAATACCCATGTATGCATTGGCACAAAGCAAGCCACTTGAGAAGTAATTCACTTAGAGAAATTTCAGAAATAGTCTCTCATCTCTTCCCTCTAGAATAGAAGATCAGTTTTTCTCTTCCAACAAACTGGTATCAGAGCAAGTCTTTTCTAGATCCTGAAGATGGCTAACTCGACGTTTCTGTTTCAATTTCCGCATTTGACAAAGGAGAATTATGAGAATTGGTGCATTCGAATGAGGGCTTTGCTTGGATCTCAAGATGCGTGGGAGATCGTAGAGAAAGGCTATGAGGAGCCTAGAGATGAAGCTTCGTTGAGTTTTAATCAAAATGAGGCTTTGCAAAAGTTGCGGAAGAAGGACCAACAAGCTCTCAAGCTTATCCATCAATGTTTGGATGAAGCAATGTTCGAGAAAGTGGCCAATGCCACAACTTCCAAGCATGCATGGGAGATCTTACAAAACTCCTATCAAGGAGTTGATAAAGTGAAGAAGGTGCGGCTTCAAATGCTACGAGGTGAGTTCGAAGTCCTTCGTATGCAAGAATTTGAGACGATTGCAGATTATTTTTCAAAATTGTTGGCCATTGTGAATCAAATGAGGAGATATGGAGAAAAGCTAGAAGATGTCCGGGTGGTTGAGAAGATTCTTCGCTGATTGCATTCAAAGTTCGATTATATTGTGGTGGCTATCGAAGAGTCAAAAGACTTGGAGACGATGACGGTTGATCAACTTATGGGATCTCTCCAAGCCCATAAAGAGAGACTCAAGAAGAAGAAGGAAGAACCTATTGAGCAGGTTCTCGCCACAAAGCTCTCTGTAAAAGAGAAGGAAGGAGAGCATGATAGAAGTCAACGAGGAAGAGGACGCGTACATGGACAAGGAAGAGGAAGAAGAGGACGAGGACGAGGAAGAGGCGGACAAAGCAATCAAAACGCCAACCATGAAGAGAGAGGTCAATCCTCAAGAGGTCGTGGAAGAGGAAATTACTCAAGGCAGAATGGGAGACAATATGATAAGTCCAAAATCAAATGCTACAATTGTCAAAAGTATGGCCACTATGCTTCGGAATGCTGGAGTTCTCCTAGCAATACTGAAGAGAAGGCGAATCACGTTGAAAATGATGAAGTGGAGCCCACTTTGCTACTAGCCTACAAAGGAGAAGAAACTAGCAAATCGAATTTGTGGTATCTTGATAATACTGCAAGCAATCATATGTGCGGAGACAAAAGCAAGTTCGTGGAGCTTGATGAATCGGTGAGTGAGAATGTCACTTTTGGAGATTTGTCAAAAGTTCCCATCAAAGGGAAATGTACGATTCTAATTCGGTTAAAAAATGGGAGCCATCAATTTATGTCAAATGTTTATTATGTTCCAAGTATGAAAAGCAACATTTTGAGTTTAGGGCAACTCTTGGAAAAGGACTATGAGATTGAAATAAAAAATCGTAGTCCTTTTCTAAGAGATGACAAGAAAAATTTGATTGCTAAAGTGTCCATGACAAGCAACAGGATGTTTTTGCTTGATATTCAAACTGATGTGGCTAAATGCCTCAAAGCTTGTGTGAAAGATACGTCTTGGCTTTGGCATTTGAGGCTTGGGCATGTGAATTTTGGTGGATTGAAGTTGTTGGCTCAAAAGGAGATGGTGAAAGGCTTGCCGCCTATTGATCATTCTGATCAAGTTTGCGAAGGGTGTCTTGTTGGCAAACAATTCCGGAAGAGCTTTCCAAAAGAATCATTTACAAGAGCAAGTGAGCCGCTCCAACTTGTTCATACTGATGTTTGTGGACCAATCAAGCCTTATTCAATTGGTAAAAATCGATACTTCCTCCTCTTTATTGATGACTTCAATAGAAAAACATGGGTATATTTTTTAAAAGAACAATCTGAAGTGTTTGGTGTTTTCAAAAAATTCAAAACACTTGTTGAGAAACAAAATGGCTATGAGATTAAGGCTTTGAGATCAGATAGAGGGGGTGAATTTACATCTAATGAATTTAATGAATTTTGTGAAGCACATGGATTCGTCGGGCTTTGACAGTTCTGAGATCACCTCAACAAAATGGGGTGGTTGAAAGAAAGAACATAACGATTCTCAATATGGCTCGAAGCATGTTGAAGACGAAGATGATGCCTAAAGAGTTTTGGGCGGAAGCGGTTGATTGTGCTGTTTACTTATCAAACTGTTGCCCTACAAGAAGTGTAGAGAACTCAACTCCCCAGGAAGCATGGAGTGGAAAGAAGCCAAGTGTTTTCCATTTGAGAGTTTTTGGAAGTATTGGCTATGTGCATGTGCCCGATCAAGAAAGATCCAAGCTTGATGATAAAAGTAAGAAGCACATCTTCATCGGCTATGATCAAAGATCCAAAGGCTACAAGCTTTATAATCCAATCACTAAGAAGATGGTCATTAGTAGAGATGTGAAATTTGACGAAGAAGATTCGTGGGATTGGCGTGATCAAGAAAATGAAAGATATGATTTCTTTCCCTTCCCTGAAGATGAAGATCAAGGAAATGATGTACGAGAACTTATGACACCTCCTCAATTACCAATAATTCCTAGTACTCCTTCATCATCTTCTTATGAAGGAAGTTCTAGTGAAAGACAATCCCGAATGAGAAGTCTCCAAGATCTTTATGAGGTAACGGAGAATTTAAGTGATGATCTAACTCTTTTTTGTCACTTTGTCGATTGTGAACCAATAAGTTTTGAAGAAGCAGTACAGGAGAAAAGGTGGAGAATTGCCATGGATGAGGAAATCAAATCAATCAAGAAGAATGATACATGGGAATTGACGACTTTACCAGAGGGACAAAAGCCCATTGGTGTGAAGTGGGTTTCAAAGTAAAGAAGAATGCAAATGGAGAAGTAGAAAGATTCAAGGCAAGATTGGTGGCCAAGGGATATAGCCAACATCCTGATATTGATTATGGAGAAGTCTTTGCCCCCGTTGCACGATTAGAGATGATCCGGATGATTATTTCTCTTGCAGCTCAAAAGAAGTGGATGATTTATCAAATGGATGTCAAATCGGCTTTCCTGAATGGAATCCTTGAGGAAGAAGTTTATGTAGAGCAACCTCTGGGTTATGTGGTCAGAGGGCAAGAAGACAAAGTGTTGAAATTAAAGAAAGCGTTGTACAGCTTAAAACAAGCGCCAAGGGCATGGAATAGTCGAATTGACAAGTATTTTCAGGGAAATGGATTCACCAAATGCCCGCATGAATATGCACTCTATGCTAAGGTACGTGAAAGTGGAGACATTTTGCTTGTTTGCATATATGTTGATGATTTAATTTTTACTGGAAGCAATTCAAGCATGTTTGGAGAATTTAAGAAAGCTATGATGAGAGAATTTGAAATGACCGATATTGGTCTTATGTCTTATTATCTTGGCATTGAGATTAAACAAATGGAAGATGGAATTTTTATCTCTCAAGAAGGTTTTGCAAAGGAAATTCTCAAAAGATTCAAGATGGAAGATTGTCAATCCGTGAGCACCCCAGTTGAATGTGGAGCGAAATTGTCCAAGCATGAAGACGGAGAGAAGGTAGACCCCACAACATTCAAGAGTCTTGTTGGAAGTTTGAGATACTTGACTTGCACAAGACCTGATATACTTTATGGAGTTGGACTTGTTAGCCGATATATGGAGTCACCAAGCACAATGCATTTCAAAGCGGCTAAGAGGATTCTACGTTATCTAAAAGGTACTATTGATTACGGACTTCTTTATTCATTTTCTAATGAATTTAAGCTTGTAGGGTATAGTGATAGTGATTGGGCCGGAGACTTGGATGACCGGAAGAGCACTACCGGTTTTGTGTTTTATTTGGAAAATACGGCATTTACTTGGAGTTCTAAGAAGCAACCAATTGTAACGCTCTCTACATGTGAAGCTGAATATGTTGTTGCGACATCATGTGTTTGTCATGCAATTTGGTTGAGAAGGTTATTGAAGGAACTACTCATGCCACAAGAGGAAGCCACAGAGATTTTTGTTGATAACAAGTCGGCACTTGTATTGGCGAAAAATCCAGTTTTTCATGATAGAAGCAAGCATATTGATACAAGATTTCATTTTCTTCGAGAATGCATTGTCAAGAATGAAGTACAAGTCAAATTCGTGAAGACCCATGATCAAGTTGCAGATATTTTTACGAAACCTCTCAAGTATGATACTTTTAACAAGTTGCGGATGTTACTCGGAGTTACCAATAATTAAGTTTAAAGGTGGGTGTTGAATAATAAACTTAAATAAAGTTGTCTTTTAGTATATTCATGAACTAGAGTCTAGGTTCATCTTGGAAGAAGTAATTCATGTATTTGGAGATTCATGTATTTGGGGTATTCATGTACTTGGGTATTCATGTACTAGGGAAGTTCATGTATTAGAGTAAATGCTAGGTGAATCTACAAGCCTATAAATACCCATGTATGCATTGGCACAAAGCAAGCCACTTGAGAAGTAATTCACTTAGAAAAATTTCAGAAATAGTCTCTCATCTCTTCCCTCTAGAATAGAATATCAGTTTTTCTCTTCCAACACTTAATTGAGAGTTTGATATGAATGCTAATTCTGGGGAACCCTCCTCGAAATCGAAGGCCGGGTCGTTACAACCATCAGAAACTTCGTTTAAGCGTAAACGCGGAGTCTTTCAGAACGTATGTGAAAACGATCTTGCTTTGCTGGGTTTTTTTCAGAGCTTGTTTTATCCGCCTAATTCTTCTTCTTTTGGATTTTCACAGTGCAGCATATGATGTATGGTTTTGGTACTGATGACCCCAATGTAAGTAGAACTTTCATTTGTATGTCTGTGCTTGAAGACGATATACCCGTAACTGGTAATCTACTTTTGTTAATGGATACCCATAACTGGTAATCAACCGGCCGTGAGAAACTATATCTTACAACTTATTCATACGTTGTAAGATATAGTTTCTCACGGTTGATTGGTGACTTTGTGAAGTTATAATGCACTTGTTGTTTGTGATTTGGGTACAGTCTGGATTTTACTAATAATAAAAAAAGCGTAATATCTTGGATATTATAATGAACTCTGAAATTGTATTGCAAATGCAATTGTATGCATCTCATTTGTCAATTGAACGTTGCTACGTCCACAGAGAATTTCTACCGAACACTCAAAACACTTTTTTTATTTTTATTTTTTTTTTTACTTTTTCTTTCACCATTTTTTAACCTATTTAGATTTTTTTTTTTAAAAAAAATCCCATATTTATTTAAAAAAAAACTTACTTAATCATTAAGTAAAAAAATAAATTAAAAAATTTCAATAGAAATATTATGTAGGAATAGTGTTTTCCTTGTCAATTACTTGATTACTGAAATGTTCTGCACCTCAGTTGTGAGATATAGTTTCTCATGGTTGATTGGTGACCTTTTCAAGTTATAATGCACTTGCCGATTGTGATATGTGTACAGTTTGGGTTTTACTGATAAAAAAAAAGCCTAATATCTAATTGGATATTAGAATGAACTCTCTGAAATTCTATTGCAAATGCAATTGGATGCATCTCATATGTCTATCTATTACTTGACTACTGAAATGTTCTGCTGTTGTTTATGACTTTTCATTGGACAAAGTTCCTTTAGTTACTGCATTTGTTAAAGCGTTGTGTATCAAATATAATATTATTTACATTGAATTTTCTGATTATAAAGAATTAAAGGTGCAATGAGAGTACCCAAGTTAAGCAGTATTGCATTTTTTAATGTTCTAATATATATATATATAAATGGTTTTTTTATAAGTTAGTAAATGTTTATTATTCCATTATCAGCATTTGCCTTGAATCCTTCTCATGTGATAGTGATCCTTCGACGGTATTATATACATATTGCATTTCTGTACCTATCTTCTCTTGAGTTAGTATTCATATATATGCTGATTTAATACACCTTATCTTTATTCTTTACACAGGTGACCATGGTTGCAAGCACGAGTTTCATTTGCAATGTATTCTTGAATGGTATTGCCTATGAGTACTGCAATTCAAAAGCATCAAATTATCAGCTTTTTGTACTATTGATTATTAGTAATAATCAAGGGTTAGATGGTCTGGTAATGATTGTGATTGCTGGTAATGACCAAGAGTTTGGATGGTCTTGAGTTGAGATGGGAATGTTGACTCATGACTCCATAATGATAGTTGTATTGTGCCACTCTAATATAAATCAAGTGATTGCAATGAAGTCTACATTATGCGTTTTAAGGTTCTAGGTGCCATCATTGCCTCTTGTTCCTTAGATAGAGCTTTGAAATGAATTATTAGTTTATTTATGATGTTTGAAGAATTAATCAGCCCACTTACCTTTCTTGTTTGCTAAGCTCTACTAATTTTTTGTGCTCCTCGAGTATTGCTAAATTAATTCAACAAAATAACAATTATATTACAAGCCCAATATCTTACAACTAAAAAAGTTGGCAAAAGAATAAGGGTTGACAAAAATTAGTTTGTTGGTTTCAAGAATTGTTGTATAATTTTTTTTTGTTAAATGTTATTAAAATATATAATATTATATTATTATTTTAACTTTAAGATAGCTAGTCCAATATAAATTCATTTAGTCAAAAGTTAATATTATAATCAAAAATTAAGATTTAGACTAAATTTTAGATCTAGTCATTGCCAATGCTATAAGAGAAAGCTAGTTATATAGCTTTACGTCAAGGCATCTCCAGCCCACATAAATTTCATAGCTGAAACCTAATTATATATTGGGGTCGGTCAATAAGAATTCTAAATGTCGACCTACAAAAAATATTTCGTTTTCTTGAAGGAATTATTAAAGGACGTGCTTGCCACGTGTATGCCCACGTGCGCATTTCCTCCGAGAGAACAATGAAAAGTTGTTCATTTTTTTCTCACATCCCATTTGGACAAGTGTTACTCCACGCTTGGTCTGCGATAAATTGTCGCCATTGGGACTTCACGTGAAGCCCTGTTGGAAACTTGGATCTCCCTTTCCATTATGGGGACCCCAAAATTACGTCAAAGTACTCCGATCAGATAAGTATACAGTCCGCGCGCAGCGCGGGATATATGCAGAGTGAATCTATGACTGATCTCTCCCTCTCCTTCATATTCTTTTCCTTATTTCTTTAAGCTGTATTTGGAAGTGCTATTCTAGAAGGTACAAAGTGAGCTTTTGTTTGGGTAGTCATTATTATTTAATATTTTATTATTAATTTTTACATACTTTTTATTATTATTAACTACTATTAAATATTTTAATATCACTTTTATATTATTTTTTTATTATTATTCACAGATCATTTAAAATTACCTTACTATCCTAACGTAGCTTAAGCACCCAAAAATGAGAAAAAAGAAATCAATCCGACGCATTAATCACAAAACATAAAAGAAAAAAGAAAAATTTTATTTACAGTCCTGAGTGGAGGATTATGTGTGTAGTCTTATTGATGAATGAGGGTAAAAGAAAAAAAATCATTTTAAAAAATATATTATTGTAATTTTAATTTTTTTTAATATAACTATATGAGTTTGTATGAGTAATCTTCAAATGGAGGCTGTATGTAAATAAACTCAGAGCAATGCTACTTATCATTCTCATTTAGAGATTGTATGTGTAAGCCTAGTCAATTTTATTTTTAAATTTTTTTAAAATTATAATAATATCTTTATTGAAATTTTATTTAAAGAATAATTTACACAAACATTTTGAAAAATGCAAATAGATTTTCTGACCGAGAAACTCTATTAACCAGTCCTACGTATCTACTTTTAGAATTCTTTTGAAAAAAAATGCTTGTTGTCTCTTCATCAGAAACACACATGCCAGCTCGCTTGGTGACATGGCACAAACAAAAATGATGCCGTATAATTTAAAAGAGAATATTAAATTATCTGTCAAGTTGATGTGAAATCCCATGATATGCAGGAGTACTAATTAATTTATTTCTAATAACTTGATATGATACAAGGCCACGCTCATGATATGTTACAAAAGTAAAGCATTACAATGCAATGATAAGGTACATTAAACAGAGAGAGTACTACTTTTGCACTTTATTATATATAGAAAACATGAAGTGAAAGGAAGCCTAGTCGATTGGTCTGAAACCATTCGAAATTCTGGGACAAATTAACATAGGAACTACTAGAAACCATAAATGACATGACCGGCCGAAAACTAATGAGATCAGATGACATGCGTGCATGCTCACATATCTCGGACGTGGAAGATATTGGGAATTTTAACGACAATATCGTACATGTAAACGGAGTTGAACTTGGAGAATTCCCTTGGGAGAGAAATTAGGTCAATGGAAGATTGCTTGTGAAATTGGAAGAGATTAGAGTTACTTCCATAATATCTCTCCCACCCTAAACCCATCAAGATTTGCTCCAGGGTGGAGTAGGATGATACCACCTGTCCGGTTGGTAAGTGCACCAAAACCTTTCTCCTAGAACTACTTCCTTGCCCTCCATCATATGAGGACTCTGGTTGATGACTTCCAACCTGAGGTCCAAATACGCCATCTGGCCTGAAAATCCAAACCCCTGACATTTTTAATTCTGGGATGTGTTTGTAGTTTTGAGCTTCAAATTAAGCTGGAGAATAAAGGAAATAGTGGGTTGGTGAGGGAAGGAAAGGGTGAAGGTGGTATTTATAGGTGTCATATGGCAGACAAAACGAGAAGAGAATACTCAATGGGAGAGCGAGTAAGGAGTTAAAGGATGGTAATGATGTGTATGTTGGGCTTTGGTACATATAGAATTTAGATGCTGTGGGTCCAAATGGGTTTAAACATGAGGGTGCAGGGATGCTACTAGGGTTTGATTTAGGGCGCATGTAATATCTGTGGGTTTGGGGTTTGTCAATAATCTTAATGTCTTGGCAAGCTTTCATTTGCTCTTTCAATTGGGAATCTTCTGGACACTCTCTTTAAATTGGGCAAAAATTTACAAGTAGTCAATTAATAAAAAGAAGTTGTGCCCACATACAAATCACGATCAGCTGTCCACGTGAAGGGAGTGGGAGAGAATGTGAGATCTTTAATTTGTTTAGGTTCTTGAGATGTTGGGCGCATTTGCTGACTCGTGAAAGGTGCATATATATGGGTTTACTTCATGAGTTGGCTGGTACTCATCACCAGTCAGTCATTGGGATAAACCCAAAACTTTGGGCATTTTTAGTAGTCAGCTGGTTCTTTTCATGTGGATCAAATTCGTTACGTTTTTCATTTTGTGGTTCCTAAAACCGAGGTCAGGATATTTGCCCTAGACCAGAAATCCTATGCTGTACATCGATGTCCTGTGATCAATATGTCTGCCCAAATTATATAACAAAAATGATAAATATACGTAACTTTTTACAATAATGTTTTAAAAAGATTGAGGGGTATTTTTATAAAATATCTTATAAAACTAAGATCATTTTACAGAAATATCTTATTTTTCAACATGTCTTGTGAAATATATTGTGTGAGAATCATTATATACTTTTCCGAGACTAGATGATGTATTTAGTATCATCTCTTGCCGATTAATATTCCATGTTCACGTAATGGAGGAGGGTTATGCATGCATGGTAGGACGCTGATCATGGCGTTGTCAAATCAACAAAAAGGAATATAAGGGAGACTAAAAAACAATTGTTGCCGGAGTAGAGGGTTGAGATTATTGCAAGATGTCTAAATATTTCTCGGAAAAAAAAAAGAAAGAAAAGATTCTAAAATTAAGGATCATCAGCTACATTCGTGTTAAACCATTGAGGGTCTTTGAGGTAGAAAGTCTTGGTCTTTGTGGTATGCTCTTTCTAAGATCTAAAGTTCAAATTATTTTGAGTGTAAACAATTTTTAGAAACTATAGGAATGCAGATTTTTCACTTGAATTACTCTAGTATGCTATTCTCTGACGCTCAATACCAATTAAAAAAAAAGTAATACTAAGTACACAAGCTTCATATAAGCAATTTGTAAAAAAGCCTCACTAATAAAAATTAGCTTTTTATATTTTTTTAAGTGAGATTTTTTTTAATTTTTATAAAAACTTGTACCAAACTTGTCTATTTAAGACTTGTAAAAATAATTTAAAGAAAAAGATATATGCTTAGAATAATGTACATGCATCTTAGGCTGCGTTTGGATGTTGAGTTGTATTAAGTTGAGTTGAGTTTTTTTATGAATAGTAATAGTTGAGATGACGGAGTGAGTTTTGTGGGGTCCATCTAAGATGAGTTTAAATGTGTTTGGATGTTAAGATGAGTTTAGATGTATTTATGAAAAGTTGAAAAAGGTTGTAGGTCCGGTGTGTAAATAAGTGTTGAATTGAAAAATATTGTAGGTCCTACATGTAAATAGTTTTTAAGTTGAGATGAGTTTAATAATTTGAGAGTTGAGTATTTAAATGATAGACCCAGTTTAAAATTAGATTAGGCTGAATTGAGTTGATCTCAACTGAGTCTGTCAACCAAATATGGCCTTAATGATCATTAATAAAAACATGTACGACTACTGCCAGAATGCATGCCAATAATTTGTCCTTAGATCTGTTAATCTTGATGATTGGATAGTCACTTAGGCTGCGTTTGGATGTTGAGCTGAACTCAGTTAAATTGAGTTTTTTATGAATAGTAGTAAGTTGAGTAGTGGATTGAGTTATGTGGAGTCTATCTAAATTGAGTTTAAAGTGTATTTAGATGTTATGATGAGTTTAATACTTTTTACAGAAAAATTAAAAAAGAATGTGGATTTCACGTATAAAGATATTTTAAATTGAAAAATTTTGTGAATCTCACGTGTAAGAAGATTTTGAGTTTGAATAAATTTAATAATTTGATAATTAATTATTAAATTCAGATTAAAATTAAACTGAATTATTCAACCAAATTTAAGAACAAAACGTAGCCCTAATATTGTGCCCAATCAGTTCTGTGAATGGGATTTCACATCATTTTTGATAAACCAAAACATAAACTTTCTGATATCACTGTTAATTCGTGTAGATAATTGGATCCAGTACTTTAGTAGTAGTCTTAAGAGTGGTTTTGATTCAGATATGAGTTGAGATAGGTTGAGATGGTTTGTGAATAGTAGAATAAAAGTTGAATTATATATTATATTTTGTGTGAAAATTTAAAAAAATTATTTTAAAATTTGAAAAAATTGAATTATTTATTATATTTTATATGAGAATTTAAAAAAATTATAATAATAAATTAAATTAAATTAAAATAAATTGATATGAATTAAAAATACAATCGAGACCTTAATGGTCAAAAGGACCACCACATGCACTAGGTTTCAATTCTCATTAATTAGAGTCTTTCTTTTCACGTACAGCTTACAACTTCAGAATATTTTTAGGGCATAAGTATGCAATGTTGCCCACATGGCATCACATGGGCTTTCTGGTCCATATCCTTTTTTTGCTGCGTCTTGTCAAATCTATCATTAATTGCATGAAACCTTTCATAAGGAATTTTCTACATCTCATGGGGTGGCATCCATAAAGCAATTAATGCAATACTGCCATGTGAAAAATGATAATGTTATTATTTATCTATTATTATTTTTATTAAGTAACGTTAGATATAAATTTTAAATAAATAAATTTTATATAAATTTTTTTATAAAAAAATAAATCTTATTAATAAAGAATAATTTTTTTGAAACTTTTTAAGATAGAGTTTATTTTTTTATAAAGATTTGTATAGAATTTATCTATTTAAAATTTATACAAATTATTTCTTTTTTTTATTTTTTATTTTTTATTTTACTTAATAATTAAAGAAGTGACTATTAATAAAATTATATTATTTTTTAATTTTTTTTAATGATTAAAAATATTTAAAAAATATGATAAAAAAATAAATACACTATAAATTATAAAAAGATAATAACCCTATCACTAACCTGCCATATATGCCTGCACGTTTTAGTTTTGTTTTCCCCTTTCTATATATATTTTTTCTTGGTTGGAAGCACTCAGAGAGTCAGAATTTATTATTGTATAAGCATACTAACATGAGACTTCTGATACTTTCTATGTTCCGAAGAGAAAGGTTGTGATACCTCAATATTGTTCACTAAGCAATGAACTTCTTATATATATATATATATGTGCACGATCAACATGAATCATGAGACCATTTCGCTATAGAAGAATGTTACATATCAGTTATTATTCCCTCTTATACTTTATACTTGATAATTTTTTTTTATAAGACGTGGAATAGTGAATAATAACTAATAAAAATGATTTTTCTTTCACTATATATGAGCTCCATATATAAATATCCCACCAAAGGAATGGTTTAATTACAATCATGATCACACGAAACACATATTTTAAGATTATCTTTAAGTTCGATCTTATTCGAACTTAAAGGAGAACCATGACAATTTAGTGATCTGTCGTGAGCTTGAGGCGATGGGTGGTCCTCGATCCTACTTTTCGGTCCCAAAGTTAATCGTTGATCATAGTCATGATTCTATTCCCGTTCATGCATGCATGGCCAATGTTGAAATTATCCAGTTGTGGACAAAAATGCAAACTTTTTGCAAGCCTTTAGGCATTCAATCCTCAAGCATAAGGCCTGCTTATGTTTCTGTGTGTCCCTCTTTATGCATGCTACAATATTCTCCATACGACACAGATAGATCCACCAAAATCTCCTTCGGTTTCGGAATATTTATTATTGGTACGTATATTTCGCAGCTTTATCAAATCCAGATCAATTTCCAACTGGCATATATGCATATGTGATCTTGGTTTGGATAAAGATCATTCATCTGCATACATATCATTGAAAAGTTTGTGTAACTTCCTCATCATATATAGAATCATAACAAATGGATAACCATTCAAATCTGCACTCTTTCACTTCCTGGTCCTGCAGAATGGACGCCATGCGCGCAGACAACAATACATATATATATATATATATATATATATGCGTCTCGAAATTCACGCATATACATAAAATCATGACATGCATACTTGTACTAGACCCCCACACACAAATACATACATACATATATATACACACTGTCACACACACATACACGTTGTAATAGGATACTATTAATTTCCAATATATATCGGAGATTATATGCTGAACGAAGAAACAAACATTCCTATGCACGCCACTCATGTCGGCTTAATGCGCATGATGCATGGTCCACTGTCTGATCATCTAGATCTTTCTAATTTCCTTTTTCTTTAAATTTTCTCCTTGAGATCAAGTACTTAGTAGTAAGGAATTGCCGATTTAATTAATGGAAAATGATATGTGTTCCGACACATCGACAATGTGTTCTGACTATTTTTTTAATTTTTTTTATTTAATAATTAAAAAAATATTTTTTAATAATGTTATGATTATTTTAAAAAAATATATTTAAAAATTGTATGAAAAAAAAAGTTAAAAAAATGAAATACACTAATTCTCGTGTCGGTGGCAGTAGCGCTATGCACCCTTAATTAATTCCTGTTTCATTCTATTTGTGACGTTAACTTTAATTTGTTCTTTTTAAAAGAAAAATCTATTTATCATCTCAATTTTTATTATCTTTTTATTATCTTATAATGTGATATTAGATGATAAATTTATAAGTAAAATATAATAAATAATTTTTAATTACTTAATATCACATCATAAGATAATAGAAGAATAATAGAAGTTAGAATGATGAATAGTATTATTCTTCTAGAATGATCAGGATATAGCATCACCAACGGATAAAAAAATTCCAAATAAAATGGAATATTAATCCTTAAGGCCAACTCGAGACGCCCCTATGCTTATATATATTTAGATCCTGAGGTTGAGCTTTCTGCTAATATTATATTTATATATATATATATATATATATATATGATCTACAGGTACAGAATCAAATTTTGATAAGGTTTAGCGAGATGGACAGGTGTATAAGATTGTTGCATGGAGTGCTTCACCAGCTGTAATTGGCCAATTTTGTGTCGGTTTTTAAAGCAAGTTTAGAGGGTGAGATGAGAATTTTGTATTTTATTTTAGTGTTTAAAATATTATGTTTTAGTATTATTATTATTTTAGAATTTGAAAAAGTTGAATTGTTTATTATATTTTATATAGAGATTTGAAAAATGTATAATATTGATGAAATGAGATGAAAATTTTGTGTCTCATCCAACCCCAAGCCTACCCTAATGGTTTGGAACTTTGGAGTGATAAAGTTATGATAACTGTTAATCATATATATTTTGAGAAAAAAAATACTAAACGTTTCGCTCTCAGTTATCGTTGGTATTATTATTTTTTTTTTTTGTTTATTTTTGTTTGTACTTTAAGTATTTTTTAATAATATTATAATTTTTTAATATATATATATATATATTTAAAAGTGTTAAAAAATATATGAAAATAATTAGCTGAAACAAGAAAAATGATACTCTCACTACTGATTCTTACAATTCGATGTTAATGTTTAAATTTTTTATTTTATTTTTTAATTCTTCTTTTTACTTCATGATTAAGAAAATATTTTTTAATAATATTGTGATTTTTTTATTTTTTTTAAAAAAATTAAAAGTATAAAAAAATACATGTAAAAAAAGACAACAAAAAGAAGAAGAACAATTATATCTAATAGTAGTTGTAGCTGGGAGCGGTGGACGCAGTACTACCTTTTTGAGAAATGATAATTACAATCTTGAATGCGCAAGTGTCATGCAATTATTTTAAAAAAAATGAATAAATATGGAACCTATATGAAAAAATAATAATATTTTAATATTGAACCTCACTCTTTTTCAAAACGACTACATAGTACTTGTACACTTTACAACTACATGTAACATTACTAATATTTTTAACATTGAAAAATGTTATTTATCATCCTTACACTACACACTAACATGTTATTTATCATTTTTGTCTTTTTATTTAATTAAACATATATTTACACATCAATATGTGTTTAAATAAAAAGACAAAAATAACAAATCATATATTGGCTTATAGTGGAGGAGATGATAAGTTCTTCCAGTTAATTCAGTTACGCAATGCTGCCTTGCCATGCATGTTACAGTTAAGACATTGAAAAAGTGGTCCGAGTTTTCTTAATAATAGAGATGATCATTTTTACGTAGAATGTGGCCGATTCGAAAGTTTGGTTTTCCAAATTTACAAATTACTACCAATTAATTGGGTCAAAATCCTTCATGGATTTCCGAACTGGTGGATCATGATTGTGAAAATGATCGGCATAATATTATTGAGATCGCTCTCACTAGTTAGTTGCTTAAATTTATCATAATATAGGTCAGACAATTAAATTCACCTCGAATAATGAAAATTTATCAAACTTTCTTCTTTAAGAGGAGAAGAAAAGGATGAACAGGGGCGAGTAAAAGGTATTAAATCATGTTTTCCTCTCGAAGAATAACATTGAGATGAAATCAGAAGTCTGATCTGAAAGGATCATCTAAGGTGGGATCCATTAGTCAATAGGAGACCAACATAAATGAAAGAGAAAGCAGCAAAAGATCAAATAAAAATAAAATCCAAAAAATGAAAGGACTGCGTTTGAATGTTGAATTGAGTTAAATTGATATCATAAAATATTGTTAGAATATTATTTTTTAATATTATTATTATTATTTTGAGATTTGAAAAAATTGAATTGTTTATTATATTTTGTATTGAAATTTAAAAAAATTGTAAAAACAAGAACAGTCGAGAGAGAATACCCAGAAAATTAAGGTAATTTGCTACCTTCAAGCGCTAACAGAAAGGGCATTTACAACAATGACATTGCTAAATCAACCTAAATGCACCTGTATGCATAATCTCATCCTGTCAATAGGTATCCAGAATGACCATCCATGCCTAAATACCCTCGTGATCTTAAGAGTGTTGCAATTGACAAAAATCAAAAACCAAACAAACAGCATATATTAGTAGTAAAGTTTCTACCTTAAAAACGGAGTTGACACGCAGTTGATCTCAAGCACAACAACAAAATGACTGAACTGCAAACACCAAAATCCACTTGCAAATAGTTGCTCATCATTTGATCTTGTCGGTAATATCAGAGATGACTTTACCCATATTCAGAGCCTTCATTGGTGCAAACGGTCGCTTCATGTCCTGCAAAATAAAGCACAGAAATAGGCAGCTAGCTGAGAGGTTGACCAGATGTTTTCCCAGCCGATATCTAAACATCTAATAGAACTGCCTGTGGCACAAGAATGGCACGGCCACGAACATTTACCATTGTTATAAATATGATAAGAAAACTGAGAATGAATGAAGAACTCCATGCCACATACAGAACTTGGGGTCTGGAAATAGTGATAAAATGAAACGTACCTAAGGTTCTCAAGCATCATGCACCAAGCAATTGGATTAAAATACTCCATCAAAATGATTTGTGGCAACCATAATATCATCTATGTTTGCAGCTAACTCGTTAACTCATGAGAAGACAGAACAAGGTGAAGTTATGTCTTCATTAGATTTTTTGTGACGATCAGAATAAGTTGAATAACATTTAAGCTGCCAGTACCTCAACAGTGTTTAAGGAGTGTCTGAAAAATGTCAGGGAAGTTCTCAAGAATAAAATAAATTCCAAAGTTTGGGCATGTATAGTAACCTAACACGTGGGTTTTGCTTACAGTTTTGCTATAAATAAGGTAACAATACTTATAAAAAAAAGTAACACTAAAGAGGTTTTCATTCCATGAAAGATGCTAGCCCATAAATCTCATATACTCTGTTCTCGAGTATCATCCAGGGGAAATCAATTTATTCATCAGACCATTTTCAGGTTACTACATCTCTTTGTCAATACAAAATATATAACCTAAACGGCGAATAGAAATTGATGTTTTAAAGAATGCCACATGCAATTCATGATACATGTCAATATCCAAATAGAACAAATTAACTATTGAAGTTTATTTGTGCTGGAAAACATTTACCAGAAGACTGATGAATGTCTCTCCACCTTCCTCCCGTATTTCAAAGCAACCCCTTCTTGGCTGTTGAAAAGAAGAAAAATAAAAACTGAGTCAAATCACCAATCCCATAATTAAATGGCAATCAACTTCAAAAATCTGAGTCACATGGATAATTTTGAGCTATAAGGGGACCCTTTATAATTATTTGGTTTGAGAACAGTATCTCTTTAGGGAAAGAAGTTAGGTCACCTAAGGATGTACTCATGATTGACTCACTTGGAAGAGCAAGAAAGACACAGTAATGGATTGAATCGACTGAGGCAGGTTCACTAGGAATACCTTAAATTGGCCTTTTAGAAGTGCTTTCGTATTTTGAAACCAAAACTCTTACTCAGACAACAGGATGGAAGACAAAGAAGCTATTTTCATCACATTTATCCCATCTCGTAACATATAATGGTCTTATCCTAATATAATAGCATTCACTAGCATACCTTATCAGGATTGATCACCACTGTGATACCAAAAACACCTTTCTCCAAACCTTCTTTCACCTGAATAGCCCTTGTCTTGAATGAATTGCATTGTTTGCTAGGGCAAAGCAACAAATAAATTAGAAAGAACACCAACATAGGAAGTTTATTCTTCTAAGCAATAGGCTGTTATCAGTGGTATAAATCAGAAATCAATGGACAACATTTTGGGAAATATTCACCACAATGGTCAAAAACAGAAGACTTCAACTCACAATAGCGAAAAAGGGCAGGTTTACACAGAGCAATAACCTCTAACACAATCAGATTCACTCGGCCATCTACAAAGCTGAGAAAAGAAGCCAACAACCTTCAGTAAATCCATTCCCCCAAATGCCTATTACAGAAAACGCCGAAGAAAATAACAGGAGAATCATTCAAAATGCCTGTTACAACAAATTTAGCCCCGAGCTGATATTTTCCTTGTTTCATTTTGACCCAAGAACAGTCCTTGCTACACTCAAAATATAATTTTCCCTATCTGTATCCATTTTCTTAAAAGCCAAACAGAAAGACTTACCGGAAACACATCGAATTTCGATTTTTCATCATGTAAAACAAACTTAATCAAGAACTGAATAACCAATCCAATTACTACAGAAAGCCCTAATCGGTTCGCTAACAATGAAAAAACGAAACAACAAACGTAAACCCTGCCAACTCAGGTTACGCAACAACTTTGCTTACGTGAACAGAGTTTCCCCTATTTTTCTTCCTGGATAACAAAAACTCAGACACAGCCCTAAAGCTTAACTCTCTTCTTTCCCTCCTATTTGTATCAGCAACAAAAAGAGAGAGAGGGGAAGATAGAGAGAGAGAGGACGTCAAAGTTTCACTTTCCTTTGATTTATGCCTTCTATTTCATACCAAAAGAACAAAACTTTCTTTCACTTGAGTTAAGAAAATCACCAGTGCTCAATCACTATGGTCTTGGCCTTCGCCACTTCCAAACTGTCCTCCCCCTGCACTTCCTTGTTGACAGCCTTCTTTGCTTTCTTCTTCTTCGGCAACTCGGGCTGCGGCCAATCAACCACGAGTTCAGCCAAGTTTGTATTGCCCGCTCGCTTGGCCGCGCTCCGAGTCACCCTCGTTGACAACTTGGGCTTCGCTGGTTCTTCCTGCACATCTCCACGTTTCCTGGGTGCCATTGAAATCCCTCTCTCCCTCCCTGTCTCCGATCTCCCTCTCCCTCCGGCTCTTTACTCCGCTTAATGTTTGCTTAACTGTGACGCCGTGATAATTTTATCGTTTTCCCGCTAGATGAATTTAAACGGACGGTGTGGATTTCATGGCTGTTGCTGTGTACGGGTGGACAAAGTAATGTTAAAGACAGTAAAAACTGAAAAGACGAGACGGCGGCGAGCATGGGCTTCCGAATGCAAAGGAAATATTTCGGACATGAGTACTGCTACAGTTACCGCTGACTCTGATACTTGTTTTTTAACGTATTTTTTTTACTGTTATTTTTTATAAAAAAGTTTTAATACTTTTAAATATTTTTAAAAAATAAAATAAATTTATAATATTATTAAAAAATAAAATAAATTTATAATATTATTAAAAAATATTTCTTTAATCATAAAGTAAAAAAATTATTAAAATATATTTTTTTAATCACGAAATAAAATAAAAAAATAATTTTTTTTACTTGATAATTAAGAAAGTATTTTTTAATAATATTATAAAAAAAATTTAAATATTTAAAATTCTTAAAAAATTTTATATAAAAATAAAATTAAAAAAAATACGTAAAAAAAATACATTATACAGCCAGCGGTAGCCAGCGGTGGCTCTATCTTTATTCTTCGGTTATTTCGGTGACTTCTACTCAAGACCAAGTTGACTTTTGTTTTTTTCCCTCCTCAACTCCTAGCATATTGCTACCTGCTGCCAATTCAGCTTCTGCTTCGGAGAGATCAAGTACATAGGCACTAAACTCTCGTTGATATGGTCAAATCTAAATAAAGTCACTGACATGAAAATATGTTTCATAGCTCATTTGAATTATCAATTCATCTTACAGTCGCTCTTCGGAACAGACGGGCTGCTCTTTAGGGGTAAACAACCTCCAATCACAGTAAGACACGTAGATGATTTCATAAATTGTAAAATACACCATTTTCCATCTGATTACACTCCTTCCCCTTCCCTTTCACTTTCCATTTCACTTTTCAGATTTCACTCGTTCGTTCACCCCTTTCCATCATCTTCCTCCATCGCCATTCATTCCAGAGCTTTCGCCGCCGCCAACCCTTTTCCATCATCTTCCTCCATCGCCATTGATTATGTCCAGCTGTATTAAGAAATTGTAGCTTTTACAAGTAGGTTTTACAAGGAAAAGAAACTTAGAATTGTGTAAATTTTCTATGAAATATTACATCAAACACATGATGCCATAATCAAAACAAGCACTGTAAGCTTAAAATTCATCACCCAAGCACTGCCATAATCAAAACAAGCTCAAAATAATCAAGGAACTGATCGGGATGATGTTAATGGCAAAAAAATCTCAAAAATCATACCCCCAATAATCCAACTTGCAAAATATGGGGATCGCGAAATAGCCGTCGATGGGGGTCGCGAAATCAGTCGGTCGATGGGGGTCGCGAAATCAGGCCGTCAATGGGGTCGCGAAATCAGTCCGTCGATGGGGGTCGCGAAATCAGTCCGTCGATGGGGCTCCTCAAATCAGTTCGTCGCGGCTCGGCATTTGCTGGGTAAGCTTAAGGTGGAAGACGAAGGGGGACGGAACGAAGGGTGCTGGAAGACGAAGGAAACCGAAGGCGGTGAACTTCTTCTGCTGTGAACGAAATCGCTGGGAGAGGAAGAAGACGAATGGGTCTGCAGATTTCACTGGTCAATTTCGTTCGTTTCAGAGTCTTTTGTCCCTTTTGATCTTCTATTGGGTGGGTGCACGATAACTAAATTGGGTGTCTTACGTGGAGAGTTATTATTGGGGGCTGTTATGTTGGGGGGAACAGACCGACCGGCCTGAAGGTATTCCCTTCATTATAATTTTTTTAATTTTAATATCAAATATAATAAATAATTTAATTTTTAAAATTCTAAAATAATAATATTAAAAAATAATATTCTAACAATATTTTATCAACTCAATTTAATTCAATTCAATTTAACATATAAACGTATTCTTAGATTAGACAAATTCATTTAAGAATAACTTTCAATTATAGTAAATTGAAGCTTTGGTCATATTTGAATATGTACTGTAGCTCGATTAAAGTAATTGTTTATTATTATTTTGTCTCTTTCTTCTTTATTTTCTCTTTCTATCAAAGTCTGTTGTTTTTTCCTTCTTTCGTTTTTGCTTCTTTGCTCTACTCTCATGAAATAGACTGCCCGATTGAACATCACCACGTTTATGATTATTAACATCACCACGTTTATGATTATTAATATTAAATGATCATTAAAAATATGATTTTTTAATTAATAATTTAATTAAAATATAATTATTAATTAACATATAATCGATAGAATAATAAAATATGATAAAAATAAATAATTTTAAACATTTTAAAAAATATTAATTTAATATTATATAAATAATGAATAAATAATCTAATGTGGAGATTGAATGTGAATATAATAGGTAAAAACAAATTCATATCATATTAGTTAAAAATTGGATTTGACTTTGACTATTACAATGAGAATGCTCTAAGGTTTTTTATGATTTGGCTTTAAATAGTAAGATGAGATGATATGACTTTTTATGAAAGTTGAATAAAATATTGTTACAATATTATTTTTAATATTATTATTGTTTTGATATTTGAAAAAATTAAGTTATTTATTATATTTTTTGTGAGAATTTTAAAAAATTGTAATGATGAGATGAAACACTTTCGTAATGATAATAAACAATTCAATTTTTTCAAATTCTAAAATAATAATAATAATAATAAAATACTCTAACAATATTTTATCATCTCAACTCAACTCAACTCAACATTCAAACGCACTCTAAGATAAAATAAGATGAGATAACAAATTTATAAATGATAATGAAATGGTTTGTAAATAATAATAAAATAATGTAAGTTCAAGTTTTTATTAAGTTTTGAAAAAAGAAAAAAAAAATAAAAATATTATAAAGTTAAAGTAAATATTATAAAGTTAACTCAGATTTTAATTCATGCCATTTCTTATGATATTAGTTTATTTTCCTATATATGACATTTGAGTTTTTATAATTAAATAATTTTTATCCGTTTAACGGCGGTCCAAGTACTCCAACCACGACAAGCATGAGAGAAAAGATTGACTATTCGATGAAGAAACCCACAAGGGAGTGGATCTTGGCATATTTTAAGAAGAATTAAATTATAAAAAATTATAAAAAAAAATAAAATTATAATATATAGTGTGTGAAAATAAGTAGCAAATCTCATTTTTTTAATTGACCTACTAAAAGTCTTCTTTTTCTTCAATTGAGCTGCACTTTTAAAGTCTAGGTTGGATACGAAGACCAGTAGCTTTTTAATATTATTATATAGTTTTTATTTTAATTTATTTTTATTAAACTAATTGAATTGTTCTACTTATTATTCATACATCACATATTTATTATATAAAAAATAAAAAAAATATAAAAATAAAAAAAATATAATGTGTGAAGTATGGAGATGATAAATAGAATTATTAAAAACTTAATCCTGTGAAGAATCTGATCGAAATATCTGGAAGGTTGATCACCTCACAATGTTTATCCAAACATTTTTATGTGATAACAGAGGTGAGGGCTGGAATCAAATGATGCCGACCCGACCAAATAATGACACTGATGGAGGAAAGTTAAGGTGTCGAACTTGTCGGGTTGGAGAAAATGTACATCAATTTACCCAAAGTTTCAGGATGGAATTTTCTGGCAAATAAAAAACAAGGCCGCTTCTTCCCATTCCATAAGCAAGGGGTGACCATTGCTCTTTTCTGCGGTGGGAAAATGAAAACAAATGGGTCAAGATCAGGAATATGGCTTAAGGTTCCATTTACTACAATGGACATTTATACCAAAAGAAAACAAATAAGATAAAAATCTGGCCTAAATCATTATCATCTTGAACGAATAACTAAAGAAAAATGTTATTCATGTTTTTTAATCATCATCTTTTCATCGGCTCCCGCGTATTATCAAATAATTAATAGATAGATTGAAAGAATACAATCATTTAATTTCGTTTTGACAGTTAGTTAAATTGAGATGAGATGAGTTGAGATAAAAATTAAAAATTAAATAAAATATTATTGATATATTATTTTTTAATATTATTATTATTTTATAATTTAAAAAAATTATAATAATTAAAAAAGGTGAGTTGAAATATTTCTCCTATTCAAATCGCATCAAAAAATAATAAATGATGATAAATAAAACTTTTCGAAAATACCTTTTCCTCGGACGTAAACTTTATGCTCTCATCCAAAGACTGAAATGGCCAACAAGATGTCGTCAGAACAATTGCAAGAGTAATCTAAAACCTAAATTCGGCCTAGTTTGGGTACGGACGCTGCTAGGTCCACACATAAATTCCACTGAAGGTGGCCAACGGAAAGAGTAAATTTGTTTTGTTTTTTTTTCATATATTTTTTTATATCTTTAAATATATATATTTTTTAAAAAATTCATAACATCATTTAAAAATACTTCATTAATCACTAAATAGAAAAAAAAAAAATTGGTGCTGCTTTCGGTGGCTTTCATCTGTGGATTAATTATTATCCTTTAAGTACATTATTATTTATTATTTTATTATTATTATTTATATATTTTTTATTATTATTTAATATTTTATAATTATTTTTTTATTATTATTCACAGAATAGCTGAGAACCTCGTTACCTAAACACAACCACCAGGAAAATCAAGTAAAGCAGAAGAAAAAGGTATAGGACACAAACTGCAATGTTCTTCAGAAGCTCGTAAGTAACGTCTGGAGCCATATATGTTTTGGGGTGCCAGTTCTCTTCGGACCAATCAACATGTGTTACAGACCAATTTGAAATGCCAGCAGGATCAGTCATCTATAAAGAACACAGAAACTGAGTGAAGTCATGGCAATAAGAAACACCGAAGATAGTTAAATTCAGATCTAGTCTTGGTTAGAAGATCATGGTCAGATGATACACTCACATGAAATAGAGTTGCAAAGTAATGCTCGTCTGAAAAACAGTACTGCCCATCCATATTTGGCTGAGAAAGTTAAAAGCATCAACATCAAGTTGTTAGCTTGCTTGGACTCTGATCCCCTTCTACAATGACGTGTGATATCAACAACAATATGAAAACAAATACAATATAATGCAGAATACATATAATATATGCCAAGAATAAAGCTTCCACAAAGCTGTCCAAGAACATCAATGACATTATATATATAAATATATATTTATATATATATATATATATATATATCTTGATTCCAGCATTTGCATGGAAGAACGTGTTAAATTGCAGGTACTGTCCAAAGATAGACATGGAAAATTTCCATGAAAACATTGAAGGAAGTTTCCATCCACTTCTTATCTAAACCCCTAGAGCAGCATAAAAGAGAAGAAAGATGAGAAAGAGGGAAACTACTTGAAGGAAGTTTTATGTGAAAACCATCCAGGATTCTAGATTTTAGAAGTAGCCATCTCTCGTAAACGTAAGGCGGTATGCAGTAATCATCTCGAGATCATTATGTTGTTAATTTACAACATGGTTAAATTTAATGAATAAAGACTTGCCAACTTAGATCAAGTCAACAATTAGATATGCAAGGCAAAACAGGAGCAAGCCCTACAGAAGACCGGGTTCTAAATCTAACTAGAAATAGCACAAGCAAAAAAGAAAATAATGGTTGGAAATGGATTACCCTGCAGTAAAGGCTGAATTTCCTGTAGTAAAAACTGTCAGATATAACCATTACAGCATGCTGCCGCTTCAGGGAGAACCACTGCAATACAAACATGATTCACAACCAATGATTTAAGAAATTGTTAATCGTCTGTGCCATCAATTCATATATCTGATTGAAGAACCAATTTTTATGCCAAAACCAAGCCATCATAGCATGTATTCTGCATCTGTCATTGAACACGAACATAAGACCCAATCCATAAATTATAAACTTCTGTATAGATTCTCTACTGATTTTCTTGAATAAAATTGTCAGCTGCAGCTCAAGACAAGCGCTAGGGCCTAGGAACTAGTGAGTTGCAAGTCAGAACACACAACCATGATGTCAGTACACTTTGATTCTAATCTATATTCATTCGAATACTCAAATTTATGTTCAGAAAAAGAAGTATCTAAACTTTTGCCATCGTGATCATGTAAAGGGAAAAACTTGAAGTTTAGTTCCTGATCATTGCTAACTAAGCTCATTCATTATATCACGTGTGTGTGTGTCTCTCTACACAGTATATGGGAAAAATGTCAGGCCAGCCTAAATTCAAAAGCTAGCGCGGATATCCCGAATGTAAATGTCCTAAAAGGCCTTGGGAGTTCATGCAGAGTAATTCTTTTCCACAAGGGAAGTTTGCCCTTTGGGTGGGAACAGGCAATTTAAAGCTGGGTGAGTTGCTGCATTCCAAAGGTATTGATAACTATTAAATAAGGGAGCCAATTATGATAGATAATTTCGGCCATTGCTTTCAAAATAAATAATAATTCTCTTCTGCAAACAAATGAATAATAAGCTTTAAGCATCTAATCCACTTCAGTACAAATTCATAATATCATACCTGTGAAGCCTTCCGGAAATCATCTATTTTAACCTCAGGAAACATACGCTCTGAATACCTGCCTACTCCGTTTGGGCCAGGATCCAAGATGCTGGAGAGGGAGATAGACAGAGAGGGATACAAACACAATAGAGATCATTGTGATATATATTAATTCAGCAGACAGAATAGTATCAATGTTATTAACAACTGTTCAGAGGTTCCCTTTCACAAACTATTATAGATTGCTTACCAGTCAATAAAGCTGACATTTGTATATATCAGATAGTGATACACATATTGGAAGCCATGCAGGGGTATACAACTTAAAAAAGATAACAAAAGAAAAAAGGAATTAGACAAATCCAAGAAAAATATCACGCATGATTTCAAAAGGGTAGAAACACAAATCTGATAATTAAATCACCTTTCAGACAGTAGTACAAACTGCTGGTTATCAGGGTCTAGGAGTGCATTTGCCAAAAGCCTCTTCTCTGCATCAACCATGGAGATTTTTCCCCAGACCACCTGCAACAACATGGCTCAATATATCAACTTAAAGATCTGGTTTGATGAATGAAAAAATATTATTCTTATTGTACTAGTTTTATTAGTGATTTAAATAACATGGCTCCATTTACCTTCTCACTCCGAATGTCCCGGCCCTCGAAATAGGGGCTAACATGCACTGGTTTTTCATTAGATGAATGTACATAAACAGAGAATCTGCCCTCATGACCCTATGGAAAGAAATTAAACCATATTAATTTTGTTAAGGGGACAAAAACTACTTATATTACGTTGAGAAGAATATCAAGTTGCACTTGATATGCTGCAGGTAGAATTAGAAGTTCCTGCAGTCAATCTTTTAATGAATGAATGGTTGCATGCACCATCCACTTCTATGTATAATTCATCCCTCGATAAGCACATTAAACTAGTGAAATTTTAGAATTTGCAGATGTTTACCTCCTGAGGAAGTCGTTAACTGTAACCAGTCAATGCTATTACTATAGTTTCAGGCCTTTCATATACTTCAAAAGACTTCCCTTCAAGCTTAGTTTGTTTTTTGTATTTTTTTATACTTCAAGTTATAGTTGTTTGAATAATTATATACATACTTCTAGCAAAACTTTGGTTGTCTCATTCACTTTTTGGTGCCTTTTCTGTTCTATCATCACTTGATATCAACTAGAACATTCAACCAAGGATGGAAGTTCGGGTGTTTTCCCCTAGCTCGCTATAATGTCATGTCTACAGCAGAACGAGATTTAAGGATTTTCAAAATGAGAGGTTGGACTAAAACTTCAAGAAAAACTAGAGTTATTTCCATGTGAAAGAGTGTATTTTTGCAGGAAGTACTCTATAGAGAAAAAGGCAGGGAGATCCACGGGGTATATGTGATAGGATTCGAAAGCACAAACACGTGAGAAGCTATATGCATTAATTAGTGCAAGAATAAGCGAAACAAAATAATTGAAGAACACGAAACAAAGCCTTACACGGAAAAAGTTATCCCAGATCTCCTCGAAAGGTAATGAACCTGAAGCCAGAAACATGAAAGCAATTTTTGGGTTTTTTGATTGAATAGGTGGTATCTTCAAAATTTCTTTTAATACAACTTGAGCCGCAATCTGATCATGAATTAATTCCTGTGAAGGATGCTGTTCCAGCACAGCACAACCACCAGAAGAAAAGACAGAGCATGCAATTGAGTTTCTTGGTGGGTGAATATAGACACCAAGCAGAAAAATGCCCGCCAAAGAAACCAAGACAATAGTCCATGTTGAAATTCGCCTCATCATACGTAATCTCTGTCTTGACCCAGACACTGTGTCTCCTATGCTTGGGCGCATTGCAGAAACTTTCTTCATTTTATGTTGATGGGATTATAAGTTTATAACTGCATCCAAGAGCATCTTTCAAATTCTTTAGTGTACCATGGAAAGACGAATGCTTTCCAACAGCAACTTCTCCCAAAACAAGATTAAGCAGAGTAATGCAACAGCGATCCGAAGTTTCGACAAACAACTTGTAAACTGTATTACAGCTAGTACGAGGTTTTATTCATTAATTTAGTAAAATTAACAATGTATGTGCATGTCTACACGTGAAAGGATTTTCGCTGATCACAGCCGAAGGTTTAATCTTATGCAATTTCTAGATAAAATGAGTAAAAGAGAACAAAAATCACCATTCATTAAAAAAAATCTATGAAGAAAAAAGGGCAGAAAATATATACCACCCCTGCGGATCACACCTGCTTTTGCAGCGCTGGCAACCACGTACTATAACCTACTCTATCAACCCTTGAAACGCAGAGAAAGACGAAACGAAAAGAAAGATATGAAGAAAATGAAGATTTTCACACCTTTTTTTTTCCCCAATTGTTGCGTCCTCATGAATGAATTCAAGGTATGAAAATAGTTCTAATATATACACAATTATGGTGTTAACATAGATAGATTGCAAATGGTATGTTATAAAAGGAGAGAAATTGAATAATGGATTCACTTATTAAATGATGTTTCCTTGTACAGCAGAAATCTTCCTTAATGCACCTCATATTTTTAGTTGTGTACACAACCGACAATTAATGTCAACATTCAAATAGATTCCCAGAGTGCAGATAACGTGCGTCAACATTCAATTCTTTCGTTGTGCAGCAAATGTTTTTCATGCGTAGCAGATAGTGTTAACAAAGAACAGAACGGTAAAAGTATGTAATTACTGCCTAATCGTTTTTAAAATGATTGAAATTTATTATTAAAAAATTAATTTTTTTATACGAATTAAATATTTTATTTTTTATTTTTTAAAATAATTACGCGACAGTTATACAATTTACGATTATAATTATCTTTTATCTTTTATTAACTAGACACGTAAGTCCAATCTATTATTATTTTTTTTTAACCTTTTTCAAATTCAAGCTCAACTAGCTGGCCGGTTTGATTCAAAAATTACTCTAATTTATCTTATCATATTATTATAATTTTTTTAGATTTTTATACAAAATATAATAAATAATTAAACTTTTTAAAATTTTTAAAATAATAAAAAAATAAAATTATAATAATATTTTATTTTACTTTTATCTAAAATCCACTTATCTCATCTCACTATCCAAACCTCGCTTTAAAGCATTATATTAGCCAAATATTTTTTTATTTTAAAATTTAACTAATATCATCCACGTTTACACATAAATTAGTCAAAATGATTTCATATGAGTTACACTAGTTCTATCGTTATGAAATGTACTTTAAAAAGTCTATATGTATTTTTTTTATTATATTTCGCTTCCCGCGGCTCTTCTTCTTCCCTCTTTCTCCTAACTCTACCCGTTGTTGGACCAAGCCGGTTATTGATCGCGTCGTCATCATTGTCCTCGACGCCCTCAGGTACTATCAAGTATCAACCCCTCTTTGTTTCTTTCTTTTCCTTTAGATTTTAGATTTTTTTCCTTTTAGGTTTGATTTCGTCGCTCCCAGTACGTTTTTCGAAGGTCAGAATTTTTTTACTGCTTCGGTTTATCTTGCAAGACTTGAGGTTTTTATGTTTAGTTGGCTTAAAACTGTGAGTGGTTGATATTGATTGAGTGCGTGTAAATGTCAGTGTCGAAGCCATGGATGGACAAGTTACGAGTGATTCAGAAGCTGGCTTCTGAGCGAGGATCTTCGGCTAGGATTGTCAAGGCTTTAGCAGATCCACCAGGCACCAGCCTGTGTTTGCAGCGTTTGAAAGTGAGATTTTTTTTTTAACTTTTTTTTTTTTTAATGGTTTTATCATTTATGTGCCTTTTTAAATTTTTTTCTGTGCATTCATTGTTATTATTATGTTTCATGAAAGAAATATAAATAATAAAAAATAATAAAATTTTATTATTATTGAAAATATAATAACTAATCCAATGTAAATTTTAAGAGTTAAATGATTGGCTCAAAATTAAAAAATTACATATTTTTCAAATTTTGAATATTGGAATGACCAATCCAATGCCAATGTTTTATAGCATGAGAAATAATTAATTAATTTTTGATACTTTATTAAAAGAGTACTGTTATATCTACAAAAAAAATTATACAAAATAATCTCACAAATTAACGTAGTTTTATCTGATCTGTTATATCTATTTTATAACAAAAGTAATTTTACAATCTGACGAACCACATCAAATCATATCAGTTTGTAGATTCCTTTTGTATAATCACTTTGTGGCTAAAATATTTATCTTATTAAAAATAATATTAATTTTACATTACTACTATCTTGTTAGAGGGTAAATACACTAGGCCCAGATCAATATCCATTAAGTCCAAATCCTCGTCGGGGAGCTAAAGAAGATGAGAGAAAATTGATAAGGCCAGGAAAAAGAAAGAGAGAGAAAGAAAATACAATGAGAGGACAAAGAAAAGCAAGTGATAAAAAAAAGGAAGTGATGATAAAAGAGAGAGATTAAATTAGAGGAAAGCAAGTCAGACATGCAAAGTATAAGTGACATAAAATTGATTTCCTCACCTATCATTGACAGGGTCACAATAGAAGGGATCTGAGATCTGAGGGACAATGGGTAATCATAATGAGAACACATAGGTCATCTTAAACCTCAGAACAAAAGTTCTAAGATATTATATTATCCAGAAAAGAGGTATTCGACTTTCATTATACATAGAGAAATGAGAAATCATGAGAGAGTATAAAACACTCATATTATAGTAAATTTGCTCTCCAAACGATCCGTGGACATAAGTCTTGTGTTGAACTACGTAAATTTGTGTGTCTTCATCTCTATTTACATTATCCGTATTTATTTTCTATTCACTACTATGGATGTACTTGTTGGCACCATACCATTGTTGTGGACCAACATCGTGGGTTTCAGACGACATTGATCGAGGTTCAGGTCACCACTGTGAGCTAAGAATAACTATTTCTCTCATTCTGACTTGTTTTACGAGTTTTGACATTAACATATATATTTAAAATAGGGTTGTAAATTTATATTTTTCTTGACTAAATTGAGATTGAATTTATTTTTAATCTAAAAACTTTAATTAGTTGATTTAAAATAATTCTGACTTTATTTAAAAAATAAAAAATTGAATAAAATAGAAAATGAATAAAACAATTTGGATACTGCATCATTTGGGAGGCCTTTATATTACTGAGCTTTGCTAGGTAGCACCAAACCGTCGTACGACGCTGGATTTTTTTTTATTGAAAATAAAAATAAAAATAAAAATTTAAGAAAAGAATAAGGTATTTTATCTCACGAAAATTATTTTAGTCTTTAATTCGCACCATTTTATTAAAAGAATGTCTTACATGTTAGTATTGGTATGTAATTTAATATGTAAACTCGCTTACAAGAAGATTTTTTCATATTATTAATGTCTTTATTTTACTTCATTCAATCGAAGTTAGCAAACTCTTAATACAAAGTTTTCACCTAAAATAAATTAGAAAATAATTAATTTTTTATGTATTTAGAGAAAAAAAAATTATTTATCTAAAAATTACATAAAAATCTTAGATGAAAAGACTATCGGCAATTCTCTTTCGAAGCATTAAAAACTAAAATGGAGGCTTAGAGGAATATATACGTGTGTGATCCCTGGAAAAATAACCTACTCCCCATCTTACAAATTTTAGGAATATTTTTCCTTCCATTAATCCAAACATCTTTTAAATTAAAAAAATATCTCTTAATTTTTTCATCATTCAAATCAAAACATAAAAATTAATAAGCGCTATAAAATAAAATAAAAATAGGTAAATAAATTATCAAAATACTTATATTGCTCTAAGATTTTGTGATTTAAGTAATTAAAATATATCATATCATGCATTATAAATTATAAGAGCTAAAATGATTCATGAATATCGTTATTCGTTATTATTCAAAAATCCGTGTACGAAATCGATGTAAACGACCAAAATCCACGAGATAAGGCAAAAAGTCAGGTTTGACTACATGGCAAAATAAATTACAGTATTTCAATCGCCGGTGGGTCCTCTTGTCGATTTCAATGCCTACGTACGAAAAAATCTGGAACCTCTTGCCTGCAAGTTTCTCTTCAACTCTATTACCATCCTCATTCGGAGGCGTCAAGCATTCAAAACCTAAACTTCTAAAGTCTTGCTCACTTCCCTCCAACCCACCTCCTTTAGTTTCATTTCCTTATCGACACCGCCACCGCAAAACGTTGAGAATTTCGGCCTCTGTGTCGGTCTCCAACCCGGAGGTGCGGACCGGTCCCGATGATCTTGTTGCGTCTATCCTCTCCTAGGTATTTCCATTTCCATTTTCTCAGTCTGTGATTTTTATATTGTTTTTTTATGTTCCTAAACTTTCTTTGTACCCAAATGAAGAAAGCGAGAATCAGAGCCGGTTTTATGTTTAACATTGCTGCCGGTAAAATTTCAAGTATTGTGGCTGGAATATTGCTGAAATCTAACGAATTTTATCGTTTGGGTCATTGTATAAGGTATGGCAGGCTAACATTTGTCCCAGGTGGCTCTTTTATAATAAAATGTAGTATACAAGAATTTTTCCCAAGCAAATAGTAGAGGAATGGAAGTTATTGAGGACAGTTGATAGTGGTTTCCAATCTTATTTGTATATGAAATTATTTGGACTCATGTGCATGCAAATTTGAGGGTTTGAATTTATCAAGAACCATTTCGACTGAGGAAGCCTCGAGTCCTTCTTCCTAGACACTCAAAGAAACTGGATGATACATACTCCAGCTGATATGGGATGTCTATTGAAGGGCTTTAATCCTTTCTCCCCCTCTCGGCCTCTTGGGCCGTGTCATGGGCCCAGACAATAGCCTGGCCCATGAACCTTGAACCTCGACATACAGATCCACAGAGAGGATAACCACCCCAGAAACCTCGGGAGAGAGGTTATCAGTATGTTATCCTTAGTAAGTGAAGTTTCCATATCTCATGACTTGAAAAATGAAGGATTAGGCGGTTATCACGTCAAATAGAAGATGTCATAAGCTCTATTTATATCGTCCAGGCATGACCATGAGATTATCTTTTTCACACTAAGGAAATAGCCATATTATACTGACTTAGGCATCGTAGACGTTCCCACGAACCGCCAAGACCTGTCTCTCTTTGGTTGTAGGTGATCGTGTGGGAGGAGCTACGAAACACGTCCATAACATCTATTTGTGTAGATGCAAGAGTTTGGCTAGGATTAGGTGACTAAGTTGATAAATTTGTATAGCACTAGGTGACTAAGATAATAGACTTTATTTTATGTTCGATTTTCTAATTTGGATGAATGTAAAACACTTTGAGTTTATCTTAAGTTATTTTGATTTTATTTAGAGGTTGTTAGGAAGTGTTTTAGATAAGTCAAAACAGTAGAATTCAAGTTCCAAGAGTTTTGATCTTTTCCAAAGATGAGTCTAAATGGGAAATTGCTACTGTTGAGAAGATAAGTTCCAGGTGTCAGAATCCGTCAGCAGAGTTTTACTGTGACTTGGAAACTGCTTTCAGAAATATATTTAAATTGTCCTATTGATTAGGAACTGTAGAGATTTCGTCCTTGGAGATTTTGGAGTGCCATTCCAAGTGCTTAGTGTGAGAAAGAATTTTCTAGTTATTTTTCTGTCATCAAGTGTAATTGTGCTCCATGTTGGAGATTGAGTGATCGCGATTCAGCAGCTAGAGTTTCAAGAGAAAAGTCAATGTTTGAAGATCGTCAGAGATTCTGGCTGCACTAAGGTAGAGGCAAACAGGTCGTTTGTCGTGTCAAGTAAGAGAGTCAATTGAAAAAGGTTTTGTAATTGAGACTTACTTGTACTTGATTTTCAAATGATAAAATTGACTTTTCTTTTATGGGTTTGACTGCCCTGTAACGTTTTATCTTTAAAGAGTTCTTTAAAGGATTTCACTTCGTTACCAATCTTGGTGTTATGCAATTAATTTATTTTATATTATTGTTTGTTTGGTTATTAAATAATTGCATGATTAACGACTAACCAATTTGTTGAGTGAATTGGTAGATCCTTATGTTACCATACAGGGATATTTGAGTAATTTTAATTTTAATCCTGAATAACATAACCTCCCTGAAATTCTCATAGATGTCTATTTTGTCAAAATTATAGTGTTCAAAGGAGTGGAATGTGGTTGGTGTGGGTTGTGCGAAGAAATAGAGGAAATCTGTTGACATTTCTGCCACTTGTGAGAGTTTGGTTGATCCTGATTCCTGATCACAGATAGTGATGTTATTTTGATCACTTATATTAGTTCCCACAGAACACATAATTCGTACACGAAGTATGCGAATAACATGAACATTGAAGAGGAGTTGACGTGCGTGGGTATAACCATGGAAGCAATTATCGAAAATGGGATTATCAGTTCTAAAGGAAGACTTGGGTAACATGGCAAATAAGCATATCATGGCAGATAATTAATACTCAGTTATCTATGTTGTGTTGTATGTCTTTAAATTGTCAATGTGGTAGAAGTAAGGTAGGCTTCAGACTTGACTTGTATTGTGGTGGTCTCCTACCCATGGTTTATAAATACCCAACAGCTATTGAAACATAAGTTATTATATCTCTGAATTAGGTCACACAAACAGATTGAGGAGTTTTGCTGAAAAATGAAGAACATAAAGAGGTAGCTGCAGTGGTCAAAGAATTGCAGAAATATTGGCGTTAATGAGCCTGTGAAATGTCCTCTCATATTTGGTGGTAAAAATAAAACCTGTATTTCTCCTCAACCATCTGATTGATTCCTAGAGCTTCAAGTCTTCATGCATACTGGGTTGGATCCTCTTTTTCTTCATATATTAGATTAGCTTTCTTTTCTTTTTTCTTTCCAATAAAACTATTTAGTTGATAAAATAAGTTTCATGATAATATTGCCAATACTTTTGAGACAATGTATCTTGTTTCATGCAATGAACTCCAGCTGAATGGCATCTTCTTTGATTTAAAAGAAATAGGATCGAGGGCCACGTTGTGAGTTCAAGAGCTATTGGATGCTTCTGTAACTTATCAATCTTAAAACAATTAACCATTCCATTACGTTTCTATTGGTCTTCACCCATCGACAAGGTGCATGAGATATGTACAATGCTGCCTAAACAGGAAGTTTGGACCAGCTTGTAGATGTTTTCTCCTACCTGGTATTTGCAATTAGTGACTGGAGATGTCAAAATGTCCTAAATTCTTTTGACTAAATAATGGTACAATCTTTTGTTTTGTGGCCATCATTAACAGGGTACCCTCCCTGTCAGTCAAGCTACTTGGGAGTTTTGCTTCTTTGCACCTTGCTGTCACTTAACTTCTAAGTTGTTAATTATTGTCTATTCTGTTATGGGTTGATAATATAAGTTCTTTTCAGAGTGGGATGTCGTTTACTGCTCAGTTCCAACATCACCTGGGGGTGGCTACAAGGAAATGATACAGGTTGTTGAAGCACCTGAAACTGTCAGGATCAAGGTCTCCTTTTCTGCTTTTGGGTTTCTGGATGGGGAGCTCTCTTCGACAGGTAATGCCATCAACAATTTTATTGCATGCAATGAAAAAACCATGCTCTTGCACCATAGTGCGCATGTCTGAATTTAGGCAGAGGATCTTGCTCTATTAAAGTCTGGATATTCACTTTGACAAAAAAGAAGTGAATGTCTTATATAAAATAGATGTTTGTGCTGAATTTCTATCTTCAAATTTACATGGACAGGGACACTGACGGCTCTTGATGATAAATGGACGAGTTGTGTTTGAGCCACCTGAACCGAAGATAGGAGCACTGGAATTCAGATACAGCGGTCAGAGTGAGGTTAAACGTACATAGATGTCAAGATAAGGCTTGGGAAGGGCTCTATTTGTTTTCCAGAGGCGCAATTAAACTGGCCTGCCTTAAAGGCCCATCACGTGTATAACAGTTTTTCTTTCACTGCCTTAAATGTGTTATATAAGGCAGTGAAAATCAATAAATTAAAAAAGAATAAACCAAAAAAATTAAGTAAAAAAAAAAATCTGATGTGAAGAGATAATGAGTAGAAAGCTAATATCAAAATAAATGTAAACAGCGTCCATGTTTTTAAGGAATTTAACATAAAAAATATTTTTTTTTGAGAGTCTCGTAACAACTACAATATTTTAATGAGCTTTGTTACACAATCTCTACCACACTTTACACTTTTTTAAATTTTTTAAATTTTTAATATTTTTTTAAATTTTTTTTTTTTAAGTTTATTCTTTTTAAATTATTTCAAATTTTTTATTCATATAATAAATATTTAATAAAAAAAATAATAAAAATTAAAAATAATGTAAAATGTAAAAATTGTGTGAATAGTAAGAGATTGAGTAAATTTTTTATATTTTAATACCCCAACCGCTTTGTAGTGTATATCGTGTTTTCCATGGCCCCGTTCTGTGGCCTGCTAAATATTTTAACTGGGATTGGGTGGGGTGCGCCAAGCCCGTACAATAGTGCAACGCATGGGCGACGCGCAAAGACCCCAGTAGCAAGCTACAGTGATGGGCCTTTCCCCTGAAAAAATTAATTTAATATCGTGTGATCCGATGGACCACGTATCAGATATTAAACTGATAAGAACAGATACTACACTTGATCTTAGCCAAAAGGCCGAGAAAGGTATGCTTAAACTTGAGGCTTGCTTTCAATTTTATAGAAAGCCTTTGCTTCTTTCCCCTCTCATCCTTTCAATGTGGGAGCTAGAGTCGGATTAAAGTATCGTACCGACTATTATGAGTACCGATTAAAGTCTTTTTCGTAAGTTCGAAGATCGTCGCCCCGTGTCATGCTAAACGCATCCTCTGAATTTCACATTGCTCCCCCCTCCCCCAACCTCTCTCTTCCCTACGTACTCCATCGTAGATTCTCTGTCCGTACAATCCCACCGGCCTCTGCCTTTTGCTTGATCGAGGCGTTGCGTTGCGCACACGGAGTTCCTTCCTCATTTTCATCCTTTTCTCTGTTCGTGTGTGTCTGAGAGAGATCGGAAGCAGAAGAAGCGAAGGAGGTGGATTCGTGGATTGACTGACTGATCGAAGCTTCTTAGATCGACGATTACTTACGAAGGTTTCTTCTTCGACTTGTTTCTGTTGTTTTCTAGATCCGATGTGATCTGACTTTCTCTTTCTCTCTGTCCGCGGTGCATGAAGCTGCTGCTGCTTCTTTTTCTAATTAATTAGATACGCTGTTATTCTCGCTTCTCGCATTGTATAATATCATTCGCTCAAAGATTCTGTCACAATTCAACCTGTAATTTCAATATTACAATGGTTTAACTTGTATTTTTCACGATTATTTTATATTTGATCAAGAAGAAGAGTGCCTCTACATAACTATGTGTTGATACTAACTTCTTCGTGTCGATATTCTCTCTTATGGGGGTTTAATTTGTTTTCTTGTGATGTCTATTAGGGGAGGAAGGAAATGGTGGAGGACAAAGGGATTGGGGAAGTTGAAAAGGAGTCTGCGGCTGGCGGTGCTGCTACGACGACTAATAATAATAATAATGAGGTTGGGAAGAAGAAGCAGCGGGGACTTCTTTCTCGCGTTTGGAAGGGAATCTTTAGACTACATGGTGATGATTTCGAGAAGAGACTGCAGTACATTTCTAAGGAAGAAGCCGCTGTTCTCAACAGAACGAAGCGGAGATCCCGGACTTGGAGGCGGATGACCCGTAATCTTATCATATTCTCTGTCATTCTTGAGGTACTCTTTGATCTGTTGTTACTTGTTCTGATATTAAATCGGTCCCTTCTAGTTCAATCATTGCTTTGTAACATCTATTGCACTAGAAGCCTTTGTGTTTGGGACGTAAGAGGACTAAGAACCTGGCGAAAAAAAATAGTAGTTTTTATTATGATTGGCAGACATTCATGATTGCAGTACCAATTGCTAATAACTTCGGATAGCGAGTGCGTTCTTTTTCTTCGGTGTATAAGAGATGTGAATTTTCCTTATGGTTGCAAAAATTTCCTTCGCGCGTTGCTATGTTTGAAAAGTTGTCGCTCAGCTTCAATCCATGAAGGTTGGATACGAATAAGGAATATGTATATAGCTGCGTGCGGATGTGAATATGACTATTCCTGAACGGAATAGGAACCTATACACACGGTTGTTGTATACCTCGTATACTCCTTGTTGATCGATAACAAAACTTACCTCAAAAAAATGTATGGATTATAATGTTGCATGTCAAAAATTCTTCTAGCATGATAATTGCCTCCTTTTCATTCCCTTTTTATTGTCCCTTTTTCAGGTTGTTGCTGTTAGTTATGCTATAATGACAACAAGATCAATGGACTTGAACTGGAAGATGAGGGCGTTCAGTGTCTTGCCAATGTTTCTTTTGCCTGGTTTATCTTTTGTTGCTTATTCAGCATTTATAAGCTTCATAAGGATGTGTGAGCTTCTCAAACTTCATTTCCAACTTGATTTCTTAAAATTTGTATGTTCCATGCTTATTGTACATGCTAAAATCTTTGTGTTCATAATTCATTTGTCCTTCAACACCTTGCAGCCACAAGGGACTTCTCTGTGCCTAATTCGTCTTTATGGGACCCCTTTGCTACAAGTGATACTTACTTTGTTTATCTTTCCCATGTCTAAAGCCGTGTTGCCTTTTCTGTTACCTCTGCAGGGAAACTAGAATAGTAAATAGAGATAGTGGTCACGAACTTGGGAAGGACACTATGAATGGGTGTATTTTTCCAACCTTTAGTCAAATATGACCTTCTGAGTGATCATAAGACTTCACAGTTATTTCAGACTTTCCTTAAATGGAGGATTTATATGAGACACCTCGTGGAGGTCTATATACTCTCCCTGGAGGGCACACTCCTCAATATTGGCTTGAATTGTCTTCCTGTAATGTCCTTCTTTAAGGTGACAATAGTACTTTGTTTATTATGCTGGGCCTGATCTTTGGTTTAAATGCCTACTTTTGGAACCATAGTTAATGGTTCTTAACTTTTTAATTAGAAATTCATATGGCCTGTAGCTTAGGAAACCAAGGTTATCAGTGCTTCCTAGTTCCAAAAGTTCTTTACCATTTGCGCATCCTCAGTAGTCCCTTTCTTTTTTGGGGATTTGAATTTTCTAAATTATTTTCTCATAAGTTGGTAGTAGTTCTGTTACTTATCAAAACAAGTTGATAGTGGTTCTGCTTTTTACTCATTTTGGATCAATGTTTTGGATTCGGCTGATGCAAATCTCTGTATATCTGCCTAAGATTTCACTTCTCATTAATGACTCCAACATACACCTCTACACATATGTCAGTCCTATATACTACTAAAGAACTCTTGTGTAGACATCCCTCTGTCTATCTCTCTCTTTCACAGTGCTATGTAAATTGTGTTGCAAAGGGTATTGATTTCTATCTCAAAACTTGCGCCAACCTTAAATCGAGGTGGCATATTAATGTGATGATATTTTACCTGTAATTGGATAGGTGATAGGATGGACCAGAAAACTCTGGAAAGACTTCGGGCTGAAAGGCAGGCAAAAATTGATGAGCTTAAAGAGAGGACAAATTATTACACTACTCAGCAGCTTATTCAGGTTGTGATTTGGAAGCTTGTCATGTTGTTATGTTGCTTTCTTCATTCTTTGCACCTGGAACTGAGTTCCTATAGGCCTTTGAATTTTATAATAAAAAATGCGAAGCTTGAAGAGTTAGCCTTGGTACACAATTTTCCTTTCTTTAATTCGGGAGTTGAATATGTGAAGGGCCTCATTTGGTTACATAAACTATCTTATCTCATTATTACAACTTTCTTAAACTCCCACACAAATATAATAAACAATTTAATTTTTTTAAATTTCAAAATAAAAATAATATTAAAAAATAATATTTTATTCACTTTCATCTCATCTCATCTATATAATCAAAACGAGGCCTAAGATTTGCAGACATATTTGGTACGAGGACTGGATTGAGGGTCATATCACCTGTTTTCTTTTCAGTATCCACATACTTTCATATTATACCTGCTCCCGCATTACTTTTTATTTATTTTTTCTGTTCAGAGATATGACCCTGACCCAGCAGCAAAGGCAGCTGCTGCAACTGTTCTTGCATCTAAGTTAGGTGCAGATTCGGGCCTGAAGTTGTATGTGGAAGATGAGTCAAGGCTTAATGCTCCAACAGGGAAAAGCAATGATGCTGAATTTGTGCAAACTGGTGGGCTTCGAAATCGGAAACAAGTGCACACCAGTTCCAACAGTTCAGGTGGCACTTCATTGCATCATTCTGATGAGGAAACACCTCGTTCTGAGGGAACTGAGGGTCCGCAGACTTCCGAGCATAATCACCTGGTAGTTAGCCATAGTTATCCTCAGGAATCAGCCACACAGGATGGAGGATGGATTGCTCGAATTGCAGCATTACTTGTGGGTGAGGATCCAACTCAATCCTATGCACTCATTTGTGGCAACTGCCATATGCACAATGGTGAGAGGCCTGCGTCCCATATATTTTCTTACAGATATATACTCCTTTTAATCGTAGAACCAAATCAGAGTTACTTGATCATGCACACCTGCACAGACATGCACATCTCCCTTTGTTAGCTGTTTTGTCTGCAGAATGTGGTTGGCACAGAGAAATCGAATTCATGTATTTTTTACAGGACTTGCCAGGAAGGAGGATTTCCCATTCATTACCTATTACTGCCCACATTGTCATGCTCTAAACAGGCCAAAACAGTCCGAGGAGGAGCATGTTTCCGGGTCCAATACCCTCAATATCGGCTCCCTCAGAACAGGGGGCAGTGATGATGTAATCAACGATCCCAGTCCTTCTACGAGCGACAGTGGTCTGACAACTGCCAGCCCTGTAAGAGCTGGTTCAGAGATTGAGGAAATAATCGAAAGGGAAACCTCCGAGCAGGTAGGTAGTTGAAAGCCAGTGTTGGGATGGATCATGGAGCTATATCTAATTAGGGGGTCTCACCAAGAAACATTTTTTTATACTTTTTTAAGATTTAATACGTAATTACTAGTTTTGGTTGTAATCATCGAAATCGTTTGCACTACTTTTCACAAAATCTTCCAACAATTGCATGATTTGGGGGCTGTGCAGAATCAGTGAAGCCCGATTAATCCGCTAAAAATCAGATGCTACGTACAACAAAAATGTGGAAGTCATCTGGTCCGTCTTTAGACCTTTGTGTCTCCAGTGGATGACAACACGTTTCTTCCTTTGTTTGGAGGAGGTTTCTTAGTACCCATGTATGCGACAAGATCTAGAGCTCCTGTTAAAAATCCTAATCCCATTATTCCATTGGTCCATCTAAATCTTAGTGTTAGCAATTAGCAAATACAATACACTTTCACGAACTCGACCCAAAGAAAAGAATACGCAGCAAGCATAGAAGACTCTGGAAGATTTGGCTCACCTGTTTTAATAGTATTGTGAGCATTTAAGCATATCTGTAAAATCATATCAGAATGCTGGTACGATGTAAAAGTCTCGTAATGACGCTGAGCCCCTTTCTCTCTCTCCCTGAAGTCAGTCCAAACAAACGATCCCAAGAGTCTTGACTGTCTCTCTGTCTCTGACTCTGACCCCTCCCTTCTTCCCCAAGGGACTGTTCGACCTTTCCTTTTTTTTTTTTCCCGGAATAATGTTCGCATCTAATTTTATTTTCATTCCCAACACCCAAACAAAATACCAAGAAAATGAAAGGTTTCCTGCAATTTCATTCGTCGGTGAAACTCCAGGCCCCCGGCAATCGAATCATTCCATTTGCATCATCGAACTCCAGGCTTGACTCTCTCTTGGTTCCAGTTTTAAACTCCCCCCCACCCAAAACAAAAAAAACCAAGATAAAAGAAGCAGAGGTTTCTTTCGCCTTTCTCTCGTCTCTCGCATGTATCCACTATTTCTCTCTCATTTCATTTTTCATTTTAACTTTACTATGCAAAACAGTGGTTTTCAATTTGAAATTTTTATTTTTTGCAGGGTCAATCAGGTTCGTAAGATGAGCCGACCAACTACGCGAAGCAAAAACAAAAGATACAGACAAGAGGATAGTGTTGATATGACTTCTGAAATATTGAGGTACACCAAAGCATGTATAGCTTTTTATCTACAAAAAATCTACTCAACCTCCTACTATTCATATAACCTCCACACTCTATATTATTTTTAATTTTTATTATTTTTTTTATTAAATATTTATTATATAAATAATGAATAAAAAATTTAAAATAATTTAAAAAGAATAAACTCAAAAAAAAATTTAAAAAAATATTAAAAATTTAAAAAATTTTAAAAAGTGTGGAATGTGGAGTGTGGTGGAGGTTGTGTAGCAAAGCTCATCTATCTATGAGTAAACAGCAATAAGCTATTTTTGTAGTTTAGATATATACCATTAAATGCGATGTGTTCTCATCATCTAGCCAAAAAAAAAGTGCGATGTGTTATCTTAGATATATGATTGTCTTTGCAATAATATAATAAGTTAATATAATATAGGGTATGTGTGGCCAAATATACACGAGGAAGTGGCAGCTCTAGAAAGATGAGAAAGAATGATGGCAACATTTTGCTTTGGGAGAAGAAACAATTAACATAAAAACTGGGGTGGAGTACCATTTTCTCTTGCATATTTTTACATCCCATAAAGATGGAGCGAAATCATTTTATTTTTGCATAAGCCATCTTCATCTGGTTCAGGCTTTCTGTCTCTTACTTGTATCCTCTTCATACATTGATTCTAGGTATGCTTATATGCATTCCTGTCTGCTTAATGCTACTGATTCCTTTGACATAATTGATTTTCTTTGGGATGTACTAAAGGATTGTAAGTTCAGCATAATGGGGGTCCTACACTGGCCAATGATGACTACTACATGGATTGCCTTGGCCTTGTTGATGGAACTTGAACTGTGGTGTTTGGTGATAGCTATAGGGATATAAGAACAATAATGAAGCAAATTGCAAATAAGGCAGATCAAGGGAACTGTGTGGATGGAGCGTATTATATATCTAAAACATGGTATGGCTGCAAACTCTAATGCTTCCCATAATTTGCCCCCGTGATTTGCTAGCTTATTGTAATGAGTAAGCATATGACTGCCAGTTGTGAATCTTTTCTGGTCTCAAAAATCTACCGAGCAAGAGAAAAATAATTAGTTTCATATGATGCCATATGATATGGATAGAAGAAAAAAGTTTTTTTTTCTTATTCTGTGCTTCTCATAATGTATCGATCAGCTTTTTGATATTTGTAGGTTGCAACAGTAGTTAAAAAGAAAAGAAAAATCGTTGATGAAGTCGATGCAGGACTGACAGAGATTCTCAGGAACCAAGAAAGCTTGATCAGGCATAAGTTGCCCGTGAGAACGCCTAATTGAAACCGTCAGTCCTGCATCGACTGGCAGTCCTAATTGCTGGTAATTATTAGTGTCATATTAAGATTGACTGTAAGGGTATTTTTTTCCTGTGATTAAATACTGGATTTTGTTATAAGCCATTCTACATGCATGGATTCTTAACAAGTTCGGGCCTTAGATTTTGCTTTTTCAAACTCGTGTTTTTGGGTCCTAACCGTATTGGGTTTAGTTCGATGCTCACGTGGATGTTGCTGGCTTCAGCCTGCCTAACCTTGTCAATGTCGTGGCTTTAACGGTCCTTTATACATGTTTTGGTGTCTATGTGAAGGATTGGCTGATCTCTCATGTGGCATTAATGTATATCTTAAGCGTCAAATGTTACTGATCTCTCTCTCTCTCTCTCTCTCTCTCTCAACACTGATTTTACTCTTTTTTTTAGTATGGAATATATTGGACAAGCTAAAATTGTAAGTGAGGATTAATGCAGAAAGAGCTTTCGTTCATGGAAGTAGGTTTTTGATTAGGCGAGTTCTAGCATTATTGTCTATATATCCTTCTATTCCTCCAAAAAGGAAATAGAACCTAACCATTTTTTTTTATATATATATAAATAAAATAAAATAAAATAAAAAAAAGGAAGAAGAAAGGATAATAACGACGTTGCGTTTTGGGGCCAAAGAGGCATAATTTCTACGACGATATCTTGGAAAGCACAAGCTACCAGAAATTGCATAAAAGTAGAGGGCAACTACCCGAATTATGACATGAAAGTTTAAAGCTTCGTAGCATTTTGACAAGCAGAAACGTGGCCAAAGGAAATGCACCCGACATCTCAACCAATCCCCCCACCCACCAAAATAACGAAAAAGTGAGGATAGAAAGCAAAGAAAAACGACAAAACTCACCCTCTTTTTCCCTCTCTCTCCGATTCCCTGCCTACTTCAATGCTTTTGATACTTTAGCATGCTCGAGAAGGAAACTGGTAATAGCTTTAGATCCAGCGTTTGTGATTTCGGGAGTTGTGGGCTCCTCGGAACCAACGATCCCAGCTGACATCTGCTGGACCCACGGTCCTGCATCAACCCATGCACCCTTTCGTTACAACAAGTAACAGTAAACAACCTTACCTTAGTAATTAATTGCAACGGCAACGAAGACGACGACAATGGTTAATTTCTTACGACGGAAGCAGCGGATCGCGGACGGAGTCGATGCTTGAAATAAATCTGTGTCGAGGATTCGAAAATGATCAGTAATTATGATTTCTAAAAATAAAATGGTGAGCACAAGAGTGAAGAAAATCTTCATCGAGTAAACTTACTCTTTGCATACAATCGAAGAATTGCCTAAAGTCTCGAGTTGCTCCAGCTCTTCCTGCATCACAACCTTTTTATTTTTAGACTTCGTCTAATTATTTTGCGTTTCCACAGAAAAAGAAGAAGAAGACAATTGTAATGATAACATCAGTAGGATGATTTTGAAAGAAGCTGGTGAATGGATGACCTGGATCATGTTGATTTGGTTGTGGAGATTGGATATGGCAGCTGTCATCCTATGCTTCCCAAAGAAAGCAGTGTAGGAGTCTGCTTTTGCGTTAGCTTGGGGATGAAGAGGCACTCCCGGAGATGATGATTGCTGCTGTAACTGTTGTTCCTCATCTACATCCTTCATTACTGGAGCTGGCTCATCCATGAGATAGATTCTCACGGCAATGGGAAGAGAAGAGAGGAAAGGTCGATGCCAATGGTGGAGAGAGAGAGAGAGAGAGAGAGAGAGAGAGAGATAATGGGGGACCAAGTTTTGCACATATGATTAAAGGTAAAAGTGGACCAAGTCGAAGGAAAACGTACATTGAATGATGGAACATGAAAGCAATGAAAGTCATCATCTCGTATAATAATACAAAATAGAAGTTACGATATCTCAGTGAAATGCTTATCCTCAAAAATATATATTTTTTTAAAAAGGAAATTGAAATAGTCGGTCAAAAAGAAAAAACAATATGGAATTGGAAGCCACCCAATATATATATTTTTTTAGTTTACATTTTTCATTATTTAATTCATTATTTTACAAATAAAATACGTGGAATTTATCTATTTATAATTGAAAAATGTTAGTGAAACCCTTTAAACTTACCTTTCATACTTACTGTTTGATTAATTTAATTTAATTTATTTATTAATTAATTAAGAAAATAATTATTAATAAATTTATATTTTTTTAAATGATTAAATATGTTAAAAAAAAATTAAATACACTAGCCGCCAGCCCGCTAGCAGTGATGACTATTATTTCATTAAATCGAATCATTAATCGATTATTAGGAACCAGAATGGGTGCTTTGAAGTGATTACTATTATTTCATTATTATTACGTACGTACTTGTTTGTTTCTTTAATTAATTTATTTATTTGGTGTGGGGCGAGTGACGAAATGATGACACGTTATGTGATGTTGTTGAAACAGAAATCCAACTGACGAGCAGTAAGCATTAGGTTTCTGACGCAATGGATTGTGAAGTCAGACAGAATTCTAAAAACTTTGCTGGTTGCAACTATAGTTTGGTTCCAGTTCCAGTAACAGTTCCAGGATGAGATCAACGGTGGACGGATTCTCACGACATCTGGCTAGGATTGAATGGCAGATTTGGTTAATTTTTTTTCTATTCTGAGAAATTTAATGGTCTTTTTTTTTTTTTCGTGAGTTTGTATTTATCTATTTTTTTAAAAATAGTGTGTTATAATTTTATATTGACTAAATATGTGATTAATTGATAATTTATAAGCCTCTAAACACCCTTATTTGTAAGTTAAATTTTAAGGGTGAGTTTGTATTTATCTATTTTTTTTAAATAGTGTATTACAATTCCATATTGATTAAATATAAAATTGATTGATTGTTTATAAGTCTCTCCTCATCATTCTCTTATAAGCTAATTTTTAAAGATGAGTTTGCATTTATTTTTTTTATAATGCGAGTTTGTATTTATCTAATTTTTTTTATAAATAGTGTTACACATCTTTTTTTTTAATTTTTTTAAACGTCTTTTTGTACGAAAGTAAACGAAGGTACAGTAAATGTATCAGAGTTGTCTGAATCAATAACAGTATAAACAGCCATTTATGTGCTTTCTAGTTGTTGTTCCCTCTGTAACGTACGTTGTGGGCAAGATACTGTAGACAGAGACTCCATAAAAATTGTATCAGTTCAGAGAAAAAAGCCAAGGAATTCGCATAAACATGTTCTTCAAACCTAAGTCCTATTTAATTGTAATTTGTACAGAAAAGCCCTTCTTACAATATACGTTGATCCTTATGCGATAGCAGGAACAAGCATCATCCGTAGAGAAATCATAGTGTGATAGGAGTTAAAAATATTCATCAATCTAATCTCCATTGGCCATGTTTATTGGACATTGATATTGACTGAAATTTATGAAATCTAACGGGGGAGATCTCCAGTGTTATGTTACAACAAAAGCATCTGGATCTGGATGTAGTTCCACAAACCAGTTGGCAAAGCATGTTTTTCACATATATGATTATACAGAGATCCCCCGACATGAAACCTCAAAACGGCTTAACTATTGCACAACATCAAGAAACCCTAGAGGCCGACCCAGTGTGAGCGTCCATTGCTGTTGTGAATTGGAGATCGGCAAGGAGAGGTAACACACCATTCATACCAAACCTGTCTCATTCCACAAAAAACAATGTGAGTTCCCTCATTAGCTATTGTATACATTCTTTTCTGCTGAAACGTTGACTGTACTTGGGCAACAGTTTGAGACCAGCTATCATAAAAAATAAAAAAATAACTTTTTTTTAGAGGCAATCAAAAAGTTTTAGGCCCTGTTTGGATGATGAGATGAGATGAGATGATTTTAGATGAAAGTTGAATAAAATATTGTTAAAATATTATTTTTTAATATTATCATTGTTTTGAAATTTGAAAAAGTTGAATTGTTTATTATATTTTGTGTAAAAATTTAAAAAGTTATAATGATGAAATGAGTTGAGATGAGATGAGATAAAATATTTTTACCATCCAAACGGGACCTTAAGAAAAGGAGACATAGCCCAAGAACACGGGATGTATACATGAGAAGTACCTAACTAGGAAAAAATAAATTACTATGCATAACAATGAAAGCTGCCGGTTCAGTTTTCACGGTTCCACTGACATGCAACTTTTTTTTTTATCAAAATTGTTCAACTGATAAATAAGACCAGAAAAAATATCAACAATCCTAGACAGTTATGTAATACACAAGTTCAGACCTTGGTAGGGCCGCAACATCGCCAAAAATGTACTTCGAGAGCTGAACCAGGATGCACAATTACTGGTGTCCTTAGTGGAAAAAATATAGAAAACCTGAATAACATAAGGTGACAGACAACCAACAGGAATGCATTCAGAAAGGTCACCTCAGGTTCTTCAGATTAATATAATGCCTATGCTACAAACCATGAGCAGTATTTTCCCTTTTGGTCAAGTAAACTACTGTAATATCTCACGTTAATAAGTACTTATAAAAAAAAAATCTCACGTTAATAAGTGAGCTCCCCAGCACATTGTATAGCCCAGAAAGAAAACGCCAGAAGAACAATTTATTTTTTAGGGGAGGGGGCTGAATTGTATTTCATTGCTTGAAAAATCAAGGGATATCAATTTCAAGGCACTACATTAAATGAAAAATTGAGATTAAAAAGTACGTCACGCATAAAATAAAAGAGAAGCAAGAGACATACCAGCTGAACATATTTGGTGTTGCTGTTGATGGTTCAATGCCAAGATGTACGTCTTTGTATAAGGTTGCATCAAAGTAGCCAGCAAATCCTGTGATAAGGTGCATGAAAGAGGTCAATCTGAAATCTTCCATGGGTTCTTGGGGTACTATGACTTAAAAAATAATATACATGAAAGGAATAATAAGTGGTAGATTAAATGTGCAATACCCACAGGTCCCCAGGCTCAGATGGTAAAAAATGGTGGTGTGGTTAAGGATCACCTGGATTTTTATTCAACATGATTCTTACCCTATGTTATTATTTTGAAAATTTCCCAAGCTGTGGTTCAAGATCCTAGTATGAGTACCAGCCTCATATTCTAGGGAGTAAAAGGACCCCCAAAGACAAGTTCACGGGCAACATGACTTATGTGGACAATTTATCTTCAAATACAAAACAGAAAAAAAAAATAAAAAAAAATAAAAAAAAAAAAAAAAAAATCCGGCCATCATTTACCATGCAACATGGCAGATCCAGTATCGCTGGGTATCTCAAACTGAAGCTTCTTGTAACGCTGATTGCTCTGCTTAGTTGACCGATTTGGGTGAGTGAATGTAAAGACCTATGCAAGTGGAAAGAAGTTGCTGAAACCAAATAATACCAAGTAGGGAGAAGAAAAGATTGGCACATAAAATGTCAGTTATTTGAAAAAGTTAAAAGAAAATATCAATCAAATTAGTATAAAAGGCAGGTTACCCTATTCCGAGCGAACCCCAACTAATATTATCAGACAATCGTAGGCCAAATAATGTTTGCACAATAGGGTAAGTATGGGATTTACTTTTCCTTCTGTTGGAAAGTAGGTTTTATTATGTCATCTGAAATTAAAACTCACAGGTTGAGAAGCAGCAAGCCTTGCTACATTGTGCAGTTTGACAACATAAGCAGTTTCAAAGTGCACAAGATCTTTATGTGACTTAACCTGCAAAATAACCACAAAAGTTCAAATGAAATACCTGAATTGGGAAAGTGGAAATTTTAGAGTGCAAAGACGAGGGTCATACATCATTATACAGCTTTGAAGCTGTCACTGGTTGAATGAAACTTGTGTACCTGAAAGTGGCCTATTATAATTTCATAGAAGCATATGATACAAAAATATATGGTGCATCAAGAAAAATGTCTCGCCAACTGTATGGCACAACTTGTATAACCACTATCCACTGGACAAATTATGAGTGGCTACTACTCAGTTAGGGTTTACAGTGCAGATCTTTATTGGCAGTACAATGTACACACCAAGAGCAATATCATTTTCAACTATTGCCGATTCACTAATGTAGATTTTGAGTTCTTAGCTCATTGAACTCAACTTGATAGACACTATGTGATCGGTCCATCAGCTAAATTCAAATAAGAGGCTTGGGTCACAAACCAATACATCCACAAGTGTTCATCCACAAATGCCTCTTTTATCTGATCTGTACATGGATAGTTATGTCACGGTTCACATTGAGATTCTCATGAACTGAATGAAACTCATGCCAGTTGAGCACTGACCCTAACCATAGAGTGGAAAAACTGCCAATACGAAACAGAGAGAAAGAAGACTTTTATATATTATGCCAGCTAGCTTAATAATATTTTTTATCGTTTATGTAAGCATCCATGGGCACAGGAGATCACCCGCAAGTCATCAAATTGTTGCCATTAATCTATCATTATATTCAGGCCAGCCGTAAAGCAAAGCAAGCACATTTCCCATCCACATTTTCTGCAGTCCGATCAATTGATAAGATGTAAGAGCACTCCCAACGGGTTTTTTGTAAAACCCTTCTCTGTATAATTTGAAGAAAATTGTGTAAAAGTAGCGTCCAACGGATGCTTTATTTCATCTACAATTTACAATTGGCTACAATGTTACCGGTACATCTAGCGGTAACTGTTCACACTTGTAAATCAATTTTTATTATATCTCTCTCATTTATCTACTTTCACCTTTCCTACCGTGATTTAGTTTATTTCATTTCAACCCCTTTTCACACCCCATCTGTTTATTTCTTGCACTTCCCTTCCTCATAATATTTTTTTCAGATTTTCATTTTTCTTTCCTTGGGCAGTATTATTTCCCTTCAATTACTGCAAGCCCAGTATTTTTTTCCAGATTTTCATTTTTCTTTCCCTGGGCAGTCTTATTTCCCTTCCATTACTGCAAGTCCAATATTTCCCTTCAATTACTTTACGTTCTCTGTTCTTTAGAGAGTTTTGTAGAGAGACATATATAATTATTTTTTATTTTTTGAATTAATTTATATTTTGGTTTAGCTTATAAATTTGGATTAATTTAAAATAGAACGTAATTATATGACATTGTATATGGAGAGATATTGTAAATATCAAAATATATGAGGATATCATTGGTAGTTAGAGAAAATATTAGAAATGAATAAAAAAAATTAAAAAGTATAATATTTAAATAATATGAAGAAAAAATAGATAAGCTGATGTATGGTATATTGTAAAAGTCAGTATGTAAAATAGAAAAAGTGAGTTTGGGTAATGTATTTTAAAGGATAATATGAAGGATCTATTGGGAGTGCTCTAACAATCCTATATTTTTTATTTTTGATATGAGTATAACAATCCTATATTTCCTTTACAATTATAAATATTTGAGAGTTAAGCAGAATATACTTACGAAGACGGTATTGAAATCCCGTCATCTTTCAAAAACCTCTGGGCTCCATCAAGGCATTCAGGAGAAAGCTCATTGTCACCAAAAGAACCTAGCAGTTCACTAACCTAAGAACCGACAGAAGGCAAAGAAAATAAGCACCAAGGCATAAAAAGAAATAAAAATCAATTCATGGTAATGTGCCCATACCAAAATGTCAGCTTTCTCAGGAGCATCCCAGCAACGCATGTCGCTCGAAACGATGGTAACAATGTTCTCCCAGCCCTCCAGTTTGACTAAACTCTGCTCCAAAAAATGTTATAATGCTAGTAAAACAGGTGCCACATAAACGTAAGATACACTAGGCATACATAATGCTCCATTCAACCAAAATATATACAGGATCCATCATCTATTGACCTATCCAGCCAACAGTTATCTCCATTAATTAGTCTGGCCTAATTTAAATGACAAAACCATCTCAACTTGCATTGCCATCACTTTTCACCAATTCATTCTGCGCCAAATTATCTGATGCAGTTTCTCATACTTCCTAGCAATGTTACTATGAAACCTGTTAGTTCTCTATAAGCCTACTAAATGAATGATGCTCCTTTCATAGATATGTTGCTATTCCTATAAATAATTTCCCTGGAACAGTAAACAATGTTTCACACTCTCTCTACTAAAGGCTACATTGTCTTTTGATAAGAACTAAAGGCTACTTCGTCCCACTTCAATACACATGTAAAAACATACCAGAAAAGTATATAGTGCGAATCTATAGAAAAATCTAGGTTTTCTTATTGGCAAAGGTGACTCATTCCAGAAGGTTAATTAAAATCTTTATCACTAGCAAGGCATCTTATTGGCATTTTTTTCTATGGAATTCAATTGAAGGCCACAATACCAGTAATTGATTTGGTCAATCGTTACTTGACTTACTTCCACCTCGAAAAAGAAAACTGCAATATCCTACTTAACCAATAACCAAGAATTTGAATACGAAAATTAAATTGTTACACTTATTAAAAAGTTAAAGCATTGGTCTAACTTTTTTTTTTATCGGTAAAGCATTGGTCTAACTTAAAAGGGACTACAGCAGTTATAAACCATTATGATAATTGTTCACGTCTTCCCAGCATGCAATCTAAGTAGTGGCAAGGTACCACAGCTTGCAATGCAAAACATGTGTAACTCACATGTAGTGTAACAACTGCATTTGGATTTTTCTCCACAGCGTAAATTTTAAGCTTGCGCCCAGTTTCTTCAGCAGCCTATGTATGAACAGGAGGAACATAGATATAAGTTGACAAAAAATCTCACCATGCAGAATGCAGTCTAAAGATAAATAACATAGCCACAATTGAATAAGCAGAAGGATGGCAAGATATGCAGTCTAAAGACAAATAAAATAGTCATAATTGAATAAGCAGAAGGTATATGAACGAATTACCTGCAGTGATGCCCTAACAAGAGGTCCACGCCCTGCTCCTACGACCATCAATACCTGGGCAGATATAGAAGTTCAACGATGTAATGAATCGAATCACACATCCCAATTGCATTGCATTCAATAAAATACCAAGTAATCATGAAAATAAACTGTTGCTTACAGTGCTTATCATCGACGACTTTTCTTCAGGAACTCTATCTTGCAAAGCTTTACAAATTGCCCTTTCGTACTACAAATAGTAGGAGCATGAGGTATCAGTTAAAAAAAATACATCACTTTTGTCATTTTCGTGTTTTGTTGCAATCAAAACCACAAAAATGACAATCAGCATACATATGAGACAAAACAATTGCCTATCAACAAAATACAGTCATACCTGAATGTATTTCACTGCATCTTTCTCAAATGTCTCATAGGTTTGAGCCTCAAGGTTATCCATGAGAGGCTGTATACAACACCCAGCTTGTAATTACCACTAAGAATGAGTGAAAAATTACCACACATGAATGGCAGTGTAGGATTAACCATTCCCACAAGGAAAAATTTGTGATAGACAATACTACAGAAAAGGTAATACTATAAAATAGCTAGGCAGAGAAAACTTACTTGCAAGGGCGACTGTAAAAAATCCCTGTAACCAAGCTGGGGTACAGATTAAGATGTCAAAATAAAAACAACAGGGGAAAAGATTTACTATCACTTATGTAAGAGAGAGAGAGAGAGAGAGAGAGAGAGAAGAGCACACTACCTCAAATCTTTCTTGCTCAGGAAGTGGATCCATTCTTTGATAAAGGTAACCAATGTAGTCCAAATATGGCCTCAGAGGATGTCCCTGTACAACTGAATGGCAAAAAAATTTGGAACCCTTAAAATAGATATGAGCTATGGAAAATCATACATAGAAACCTTTTTTATAAGTAATAAGAAATTTTAATATTAGAAAATGTAAAAGGCGTAGCCAGATATAAAAATTTGGATAGAAACTAAAGAATGCATGACAAAAAAAATGAAGTATTACTTATATCAATAGTAGTCAACCATTGCCATACTTATCAAAAGAAAAGGCAGTCATTCATTGTCATTTTAAAAAGAAAGCAAAGAAAATACCATTGTTCTATTTCCAAGAAATAAATACTAAAACAATTGCCAACAGAATAGAGCACTACGCATTTTATTGATAGAAATAGGCATAGCCCAAGTACACCCTTATTGACCAGAGGTTGGAACTCACCATCAAAATTATTATCGTTATGATTAGCAGCTAAATCTCTACTCCCCTTTGGAAGACTGTGTACTGGTTTTCCAGATACAACTATCTGAGAAAAGATGTTTTCAAGAACAAAGATCAGTAATATTTAATGATGACAAGTACTTGTTTGATCTACTGACAGACTGCTGAATCTGACTATTAGTCTAAATTGAAATATAGACCAAAAAGGATTTAAAGTACTTCGAGGCAATCACTGAATTTCAAATAACAAGAGTGCCATCCAAATGATGATTGTTCCCATGCAACAATTATGGTGCATGTAACACCAACACCTTCTGCATCTAGAACCATGATGCCAAAAAATCCCAATTAATGCCAGTATATTCCAGAAAAGATGCAAATATGGCATGTTGAAATATGATCGGTCATCACCTAAAGCGAAAATTTATATTAGTAAATACCATGGAATGAGACATGAAAAATAAACCACTTATAGCAGTTTTTTTAATACAAAAGTTGCTTACAGCACTTTAATCTGGAGGGATGAGCAGTATACAGAATATTTAAAAAAAACTTCACAGAAACCTAAGAGTCAAGGAAGTTTGAACTATGTTCTAGATACCTGTATAGAATGGTTGAAAAACCCTATAATTAGCTTCTGGTGGCGCTTTGACAAACATGGATAACCGCGTGAATTCGTTAGAAAAGACTGGAAAAGCAATGACACTGTCACATATGAGAAGTAATAAGCAGTATGCTTAATCATTTAAAGACGCAATAATAAATGTTAACAACATACATCAGTATCTATAATAGCTGCTCTAACAGACTCTCCGAACCAGCGTCCAAGGGAGTTTGCCGAAGGTATTGAACTCCTAATGAACCAGCAAATACAATTAAATGAGGATAAAAGTGGAAAATCCAGTGCAATAACCTTTAAAATTAGTCTTATAGAAGTACTATAGATCATAGGATTTATTGAACTCACAAAACATCAAGGGCAATTGATAATTGACTGTGATGTTCACAAAGCATGCGAAATGAATTCCATAACTCCCAGGAATCAACCTGTGTGGAAGAAACAGAAAGGTAAATAAAATATAGACAACATCTTTAACATTCACACCTCGAAAACTTCCAATATCTTCAGTTCTTATAATGTTTCCACATCAAAAAGCGCATTGTTAGGTAGCAATCAACAAATTCATATTTATTTTCAACTTTTTTCACCATGCATGGATATAGTCACTAAAACCGCCAAAAAGGTACTAACAATAGCTTCATAATTCTGATGAGAGAGAGAATATTTAAGGGAAGAAAAGAAAACAAGATAGATGAGGTAGAAAAAAATTGGTTGAAAAGGAAAAAAGCTTCAAGTTCAGGCAGTGCTCATTGCACAGAATAAAAAGTTAGCTACTGTTCTCAGTCCAAACAAACCAATATAAGCACAAAGCAAGCTCTCCACAAAAGGCACCTCTCTTCACTTTCAAATACAAACAATGCCAAGAGAACACCAAGGGCAAAAATTTCATAGTCATGCTTTGAGGTCATATGGTCACGTGCTCACCAACCAGTAAAACAGAGATCTTCTAAAAGAAAATGTTTTAGTGCAATTGGAAGGGACTACTCACCAAATTAGTAGAGTTGACATCCATTGAGTCATCATCAGTTTTCAACAGAGGAATCCTTAGCCACAACTTTAAGAAGTAATAAGAACAGAGAAATTATGAGGAAATAAACTTTAAAAAAAAAAAAATTATAAACTTGGATTGCGAGTGGCACCTGCATACTGTTCAGGCCCAGCAATATCTGATTCACACACCTGGCATAATTGGCACACAATGTCCCCTTTGGAGCAGGAAGAAGGCATGCCTGAAGCAGATGAGTGAAAAATTGAAAACGTCAGCCTTCAATCACTAAGTGTGGTTGCGTGTGTGTTGTACAGACCGCACATCAAAGCATGAAACACCGTCATACATATTGCAACCACCGTAGGGTTTAATGCACATGCCTCAAACACATTTGATTACATTAGATACCCTCATACGAAGCTTCAATAAAATATTTGGCATAGACGATGTAAAGAAATTATGGCCCTCATCAACCAGCCTCTATAATTAATTCTTGTCCCGTGTCAATCAGTTTGCAAACACATGTACTTCCTCTAGCTCACAGAGTGTTTGAAAAAGCTGAAAATTTAGGACCCAAATACAGAGTTCACATATCTCCTGCATGCATTTAGTTCCACCCATAGCACAAGGAAACAATTCCGGAAGAAAAAAAACCTTCAATATGTTATTCAATTGTGGTGAGTGGTAATAAATGAAATTAAGAAAATTAGATGCCCCTTTCTGAAATTAGAAAATATTATGGAAAGAAAAAGTTAAGTGATCAAGACCTTTTGTAAAAGGTAGGAATAATTCTCAAGTCAATCATGCTCATTGAAGTGCGTCCAGAACTGAGAAAGTAGCAATCTAAAAAGGAAAAAAGAACTGATCAACAGGATGTAAACCTGGAGGGAGAGATGAGAAGCCCAAGCTATTTCTTGCTTCAAAGTGATTTCAGAATCCATTCGAAGGATCTCATCCTCTGAGTCCAAGTCAATCCATGAACTAATTTTTCCTGAATAAATGCAAAAGCTTAATTTTACAAGCTTTCCAAGGTTTACAAGCCGAATCTATACAACAAAAGACTTAACAAATTAGCATAATGAAAGAAATTAAATATCTCTATTATAACTTCCACCAATGCTATTTAACTATTTCATGGAAGAAATACACACACACACACATATATAAAGCTTAGCCTAGACATCATCAAGCATGTGATAACTAGTAACACTTCCTTAGATGACAACCAGCTGAATTGAATCATTAATTCAACAACATTCTTAATAAGGTCTCAACAAGATGGTAACTATTAATTGTAAACGACATAAGGAAAGACCAAGCCACATCTTAACTTATACTCTAAAAGGACTTAAAAAACAATCAGAGCCCATTGGAATCATTATAAAACTTAGTTCCACCAAGTAAAGAACCAATGTGAGACTTGACTTATTGCACTTTTATCACACTCAATTCGCCTCTATCATGCTTCTCCCAACCAATATGGGATTAGTGAGGGCATTACAATCTCCCCCACTCAAATCCTTAGTGTCCTCCTCCTAGCCCATGTTGCACTAATTATTCAGTTGTTACTGAGTGGGCTTTAATATCTTTTTAAAGATGTGAAGAAAGCTCAAGCCACATTAAAGTTGGCTTTAATAATTAAAAGAGTTAGGGATGAACAGCCCAAGCCACTCATTCATATGCATTCCCTTCTATCAGCCAAAATGAAAAATAACAGGCCAAAGAGTCTACATAGGCCCAATCTAGTTAGAAAATATCAACAGGCAACTCAAACAATATTAATACAACAAACATTTTCCTTTAGGAGGAGAAAGAAGATAAATGTTAAGCTGATCTTGTGGGAGACGGTAAATTTGCAAGTGATCTCAAACAGTTCATACCCACAACGTGACTACTCCAATGGGAAGGGCTCAAAACCAAGTCTGACCCAGCAAATGGCAGAACCCCAGATCCACCATGATCTCTGTCCATTAAGCTTGGCCGATAAGAAGGATCCATCTACACCAGGATGTCATATAAATGCATCTTTATTGCCAATTCAGAATCAAATCTGACAGTAATTTAAAGTTTGATTAAAGAAAAGAGTGTGCACGTGTGTGATCAAAATAATAAACTTGATTGTTAAATATTTCTAACTGTTTAGACTGGGCTACGAATTTAACAGTTTATACATGAACCAAGAAAGATTTACCGCTCATCACACACACCACTTACTATTCCTTACCCAAAGCCTCCGAGAAGTAAAAATTCATGCGAATGTAGTTAACAGCCCTATAGTGAAACTCTATGGTCCAGTAGGTTCACTATCAAGGCCACCAACAAAGCATTGGTTTAGGTGAGCTTACTGACCATTCACACATATTTACAGCCATTGAACTGCTATGTGAGTGGCTAATTGGCCACCATGACACGTATGCGAATACACAAGACCCGATAAAACAATCTACATATACATACTAATTGATCACTATGCATACGTTCATAATATATAAGCTCCATTTCCGTGTAGAGTGAGAGTGCATAAGCATACACTGAAGTGAGCAATGATTTTATCCCCGATTTTCAAATTGTTCCACGTAAGCAAAAATCGAAGTGAACAATGATATTAGCAACGCTTTTCAAGGTTTTCTTTTAGTTGTGTGGAAAATGAAAAGGAATTAAGCAAAACAATAATTTCGAGAAACAACAGTATCACTAACCAGAGGAGAGACGACGAAATCGAAGCCGCCAGAAGAAACATTGTGAGCCAAAAGCTGAGGCATGTCATCGTGGAACTCCGTCTCCACCCCACAGTACCGAGACTCGCTCTTATCCCCTGCCCTTTCCCCCAGCGGCATTTTCTTTCACCTTCAGTCACAGAGAGAGAGAGAGAGATGTCCGGGGAATCGGCCAGGTATGTGTGCGAAGACGAAAAGGGTGAGAGGGTTTTGGTAGGGTTTTTGAACCGAGATGGAAATGTTCGTGTTCTGAAAATAAATAGGAACCGTTAACTTTAATGGAAGTCCAGCCCAAATTGAAAGCCCAATTAGAAGTCCAGTCCAAGTTTCAAGTCCAACACTCCCAATCTTTAGTATTGAGAAAAAATTTATATAGACAATAAATAATATTATTATAAAACTTCCTTTACTTTAGAAAATCTTTATCCCAATTAATCAACCCCAATCTGATACTGAACTTGAAATTTTTTTGTTAATAAAAAAAAGGACGTCTTCTGCTTGCAATTTCAACTCCAAAAATTCCATTTGAAATTCTACGATTGTTCCTGATCGACTTTTTTCTTTACCAAATATATGGTATATAGACTAGGAGTAAAAAGGCTTTTCTTTGAAACCCCATGTTGCTTGTGTTGATTATCAACCGATTGTAATTTCACTTGATGGGACTTTTAGCATGTCAATCAGTCCATTGAATAAAATCGGTCGAGGACTCGAGGACGACTATAGAACATCAAACCCATAAATTTGAAAGTAATAAAGTTCATCTTTGGACCGGCAATGCTTATATTCAAAATCTATCGGCACTTAATAGAAAATTGACACGTCAGAAAATCTCATAAAAAGATGTGCACCTCATCACACAGGATCTAAAACACAAAATTCTCCCTCCCTTTCGTGATTATCTATTTCGCTCAATGAAGAGAAAAGCGACTCAAGACCAACACAATTTTCCCTTCGACGCCGACTAATTTTTGCAACCACCTCACCGCCGCACGCTGTACACACTAATAGAGAGGCTCCAGACTTGTGCGGCACAACCCACTACTACCCATTCTTGTTCTGCAAATGATAGACGTAACATCGATTTTATTTAAACAAAAAACTTACCTATGTTCTAGCCCCCGTGTCCAAGCAAATATTGAGGCAATGAGTGAAGTTTGTTTAAATGTGATTTTAACTTGTAGCTCTTTGAAACATTTCATCAAATACCTTTCCTGTGTCTCTCATTTCCATTATTGCAGCTGCCATTCATAACTCCACTAAATCCTTATTACATCACAATACTCACAGCATCAATTACAACAGGTTTCTATAAAAAATCATAACACAGTTTCAAACAAACAAGACCAAATTATTGAACTGGAAATTAGTTTTTCAAACAGTTTAAAAAACGAGGATAATAATACTTGAACTAGAAATTCCACGATTCGTAATTACGATGACTTACGAGAGAGAGAGAGAGAGAGGATGACTTACGAACAAGAGTCACATGGAGGAGGGATTGCGTGGATAGGAATCCAAGAAAGGGAGTGGGTTTCGGTCGACCGTGGCCCCTGCTCCTTGAAGGGTTTTCGACGGTGGGGCACTGCTCCTCGAAGGTTTTCCGACGATGGCCCCTGCTCCTCGAAAGCTTTATTGAGAGAGAGAGAGAGAGAGAGAGAGAGAGGACGTTACAAATCACCCGTATTTTTTTTTCTTCCTCTGAATTGCGGTTTACCATTGGGTTCATGTAGAGTCTACATGAGAGGCTACCATTCGATGCTATTGATAGAAGAGTATCGGATCTGCTTGTATGAAGATTAACTCTAAACAGAAACCTCGGCCTAAAAGTGCACCCGAAAAGCCTTTGGTTTCACCTCCTCCCTAGCAGCCAACTCCCGATGGTACTAAATGCACAGCAAAAAGCTAAACTCCTACTTGGAATCATCTATTTATCTTCCATCTTTTCAAGAAAAATTTTATTCAGAAACCTTACACCACACATCTGTTTTTATTTTCATCTTTATATTTTTTTTTCTCAATAAGTATGTGGTATAAGACTGTTGAGTAGAAGAACTTCTTTCCCAAACAGCCCCGGCTTTTAGTTTCTAAGGAGAGCAAAAATCCAATTAACAATAAGAGTAGAAGTGAGAACAAACAATCAAGAGTCCAACATGAAATAATTTTATACATACTAAAACGTAGAATCCAATCCATGGCTAAAGAGAGAACACAAAAGAAAGGACAATCATTGTGCGAACAATATTCACAACCAAACTCTAATCCCCCTCTGTTGCTGATGATCTATCATATGCATATAAAATGGAGAATCCTAAAGTCAAAGAGAGAGCCTGCACTACACAAATACTTCACACGCTGCCCTTTGCAGGTGCACGTGTATCATAATCATCTATGAAAACCTGACCCTGCTCCACGACACCATCCTTTCCTGTTTCGTCAAAGTAGTCCTCTCGAGCGTTGTCAGCAAGCATAAGAGCAACCAACCAGAATAGGGATGCATCAAGTGATAAAAAAGCACCACCACCAAGGAGACCAGTCTTGGCAGTTGGGCAATCCGTGTTGAGATTGTGATGCACATTGTGTGCAAGATGAATCTGCTCGGTGATTGTCGGCCATAATAGCAGTGTTCCAGCTAATCCAGCAGTAAATCTGTGTAATTATACCAGCACCATTTCAAAAACGAAAAATCAAATTAGCAAGAGAAGAGAGAGACTCAGTTCTATATAAAACCGCCATGGTCATGTTAAGAAACGTAAGGAAGTATGGTGGACCAAGCATAGATGTAGTAGTATTATTTAGTATGGGTCGATGTATTCAATATATATGGTTACTCTACATCGATAGGATGCTGGAAAATGATACTTCTGCTATTAAAAAATCAAATTGCGTGTCCAATATGATGAGGTACTACAGTGAGTCCCTATAGAGTCCCAAGACAATCTTTGAAAACATCTCTACCAGGATGAAGTCTACTGAAGCCTTGGCTAATAAATGATCAACTTTCACCCGCATAAATATGTTTGTGGTCATGTATGTGTAAGGATGCCAGATAAGCATGATAAATGTTTTTCTCTACAGAGGATCGGATAAAACAAGAATATAAAAAAAAATGGAAGAGCAAGAACCGAGAAAAGTATACTTACATAGCAATGTTGAAGAATACAACAAAACTGGTGCTTTTAAATAAAGCAGCTTGTGGAATAGATCTTCCTTTGTAAGGGTAAAACAGAGACAAATACCCAGCCACGGTAGTCGCAATGAGAAATACTACAGACAAATACCCCAAAGCAACAGTAGGATCAGATGGATACTTGCAGACAACAACGCCTTTCCCTGTGATTGGAGTTCCAGATGCTGGCTGCAGAGAGCAGAGAAAAAAAAAAGTAAATAAAGGTCGAAGTAACGACTCTGATTCACTTCCTTTACTAAGATATGTACTTTAACTAACAAACAAAATAGATGGAAAAATAAAATAAAACGCTGAAAGGAAGGTATGCAGACTAGAAAATAGGAAATGATAGTGAGAAAGGCAATAAAACTCAAAAACCAAATCTTGCCTACAGCTATATGCTTATACAAAAAGGAGGTCAATAAACAATGGGCATTAGAAAGATCGCATACCAGTGTTAGTGAAAGCTAGGGCAATTACAGTGAGATGAATCTCTCATCGCGCGTTGACCATGTCACTGACACTTGTGGATACTGACACTCATGTCAACACAAGTAAAATGTTTGTTTGGAATTTAGACAATGACATAGGATTATCCATCATTCATGTAAATGAAGTACTGAACTACGAGCTTTCAACATTTTTGTCAAGAAATTTGGACATGCATTTCCATGATTGTTTCACATCATGGATATTATGCATTGCAAACCTTTTGTCCTCCACCTTCACTATGAAAAGACATTTCAGAAATACTAAGTTGAAAGAAACTTTCCCGGGTGTTATTAACCTTCTCTATACAAAACTTTTGAGGCTGCTTTTTCTGTGAAGTGAGAAATGTTTATGGTGCTTTCTTTTTTTCTTTTTTTTTGGTGGGGGGGAGTTTGGATTGAAACTTGACTGTATATCACCTGGAAAAAAATCAGGTGCAAAAGCTAAGTAGATAGCTTGCATGTACAAGAAGAATTTCCAGCTTGGTGATTTCTGCGGGCTATATACAGTAATACACAATAAAACGAAAATTTATTTTTGTGGACTATAAAATCAAAGTACAAAGCCTTGAAAACTCAACTGAAACTCCAGCACTTAAATGAAACTAATCAGTTTCATTCAGAAGGAACTCTCCAGGGTATCCCTCATATCCAGTGCAGTGGCATGCGAATATGAACTCTCACATGCCCCCTACCCCCCAAAAAAGGTCTCCCTTATAAACTTAATAATATTGATGAGCTCTCCAGGAAAAAAAACTATGCTCCCCTTAGCCCTCCAAATTTTGCCGAAATTAAAAATAGCCTCCCAATTAAATGAAATTACTCAAATGATATATAACATCAAGAAAGAAAGCAAGCGACTTTTATAAATAAAGAACATGCATTTCAGTTTTTTTTTTCAACTGATAAAAGTTTTCACTTCCAATTACCACTCGATTATTAACATTTATGCTAAAAGTCAATAATTAGATGGCCATAATAAACTCATCCATTGTTTACGGAATCGCCTCTTGAAATAAGATCTTCCACCCATATTGAAGTTAGAGTTTGCTGGGTGAGTTTTAAGCTGTTTCTTGTATCCTTCTTGAAAAATAAGTACTAATTTTTTTGAATAAATTAGATAAAAGCATAAAAAAACGATTAGGAATAGTTTATTGAAATATTTAAACAAATGTTTCTTCGTACTTATATTGAACTGTAATGAATTCTTGACCAATCAAATTCTGAACGAAAAAAAAAAACAAAGGTGGAATAATCATCCTTTGCCTTGAAAGAACGACATTACTGAAACCTGGTTCCAAAACTATTTTTGAGATTGCTAACGAAATTTTACATATATTCATTTCAGGCGAAGACCAATTCATATTCCAAGCAACAAAAAAAAAAAAAAAAAAAACAACGGAGTAAAGAGCAGTGGAATAGCGGATCTTTCTATAACAGCAGCTAGTTTTTACCTTCTTGTTTTCTGCAATAACTCCAAATATGAAGGAAACGATACCACAAAATGCTACTATCGTGGCCATTAATCTCACGGAAACAGCCATTGCCCCCTCAACTGAAAGTGTACTGATTCACTGCAAACGAAAGCGTAGAGCGTTCAGTCCCACCAAAAAGGATTTCATGAAAGGGTAGTGCTACTATGCCACCCAAATTTGCGTATGCCCCTATTTTCTTTTCTTTTTTTTAAATATGTTTAAACATTTAAAAAACTATTAAATAAAAAATATTAAAAAATAAAATATTGAGACATCAAACTCAAGGGACATAGTATATTTTCATTCATGAAAAATAGAACGAATAAAGTAATGAATGAAAGTGGGATTAATAAACACGTGATGTGTTCTATGAGATATTAAAAAAAATATATTGTTTATTTGGGCTGATTATAGGAAAAATTTAAGGGCAATTAAAATATGATAGGATAGCTAATTAACAACGAAGAAAATAAAACTTTTTCTAGGTAAAACAAACCACATCCCCTCAATTGCTTTTACATCCGTTTGTATCCCCAGAAAATTATTACCATGGAAAAGTCACTCTCACCGAATCTGCTGAAACGAACAGAACTCTTGACAATTATAAGCAATAGACGTAAATTTTACGAAGATGGTGCCAGAATAAGTGGATTATACCTGAGATCGGTAAAAGCTAATCGCAAAATTGAAGAGATCGATCTCTTTTTCTCTCGTTCTGAGAGTCAGTGCATGCGGAAGACTCTTTAGAGACGGAGCTATATAGGAAATAGTTTCCTGGTTCGGGTAGTCGAGTCAGTGAAAAGTCTTCCCTCGCTGGAATCTCGCCTTATGTGATGGGGAGTGCATCTTACATTGTACCCAGCCGAGCCGGAGGATAATGATAAGGTGACTATTCTTTTTGTAATTTTTCTTTTAATTATTAAATAAAATTAAAAGAAAAATTATTTACATCAATATGTAACCGTAACACACTCTGTACTGAGTTTAATAAAAATAAATAAAAAAAACATCATGTGATGTGCTGCGATTACATGCTGAATATAGCCATTCTTTAATTAAAAAGATGATTATTAATAAAATTATATATTTTTTTAATTTTTATTAATAATTAAAAATGTTAAAAAATACTTTAAAAAATAAAAATATACTGTAAATAATAAATAAACAGTAAGAGAATAGTAATTCTATCACTAACAATCCTTATGTCAATTGCGCTTTCGTACAGTGATTAGTCACTCCCTTTGTTTTTAAAAAAAAATTATAAAAAGGATGGCAATTGTTTGAATCTGCTTTCCGGTGATATGTAACGATAGAATCCTTTACACCCGCACTCACATTTCAATTTTATTTTATTATTATCATATTTATCATAATTAAATGTTAAAAAAATATTTAATAATAATAAATTTATCATATTTTATATAATAAAATAAAAATAAAATAATAGTATAGTGTAGTATATAAAATTTTCCTATTAAATATTCTTAAAATGTTTTAATTTCACGAATTAATTTAGAAAAACAAATTAGGTATATATTACTATTATATTTATTACAATTAGATGATAACAAATTATTTAATAATAATAAATTTGTCACGTCTTATATAATAAAATAAAAATAAGATGACAGTACGGTATATAGAATTTTTCAATTAAATATTTTTAGAATGTTCTAATTTCACGAATTATTTTAGAAAAACAATTTAGGTATACTTGGAACCCACAACAAATATTTTTATATTTTTATAATGGACATAGTCTTTTAAACAAATTGAATAAGCTTGCATAGTACTGTATTTAATATTAATCCAGTATGATTTGTTCAATGCTTATTTTTCTCTGACTGTAGATTTAAATATATATATATATATAAATTCTAAGGAATGTTGGAAAAGGAGTTTATGTTTTATTTTCAGAGCATAAATCATAATGTATGTGACTAATATAAATTAAACAAATTAAAAAACAAAAAATGCTAAATGTATTTAAGACAAAACTTACTTCTCTATGTATAAGTTATAATTTATTAATATATTGAAAATCATGAAATTTGAAATCTAAAATTTAGAATCAAGAAAAAAACTAATAAAATAAATATTATAAATAAAAGTGTAAGTAAAATTATAAATATATGTAGCATTACTTGATTAAAAAAAATATTAATAGCAAAATAATCGATATTATAAGAAGGATTTTTGTTCAATGTGACGTTGAGATGCAAAAAAAAAACAGTAACATAATCATCATGCCGTTGGAAGACACTAGAAAGTGAACCAGAGGGCAGATAATATGATGATTGTTGACGAGTTGTTAAGAATATTAATGATAACAATAGTAGAAAATAATTAAGGGCCGGTACTAGCATTGTCAAGAATGTAATTATGTAGGCCGATGGCGATCTCAAGTTCATTTGTCGTTGATTAACAATCCAACTCGAGGCAGATTGATAAGATTACCCAGCTTCTACCTCCAGATTCGCAACAGCCGCCTAGGCCCGAGAGATATATAGTATAAACTTACTTGAGTTTTATCAAGTAAGTTTACGCATTAATTTATGTATTAATATTATTGTCTTTATATTTTAAATTTAAATTAATATTATTTTTAATAAAATTTATTTTCTGACTAATTATATTAAATGGATGCGCATATTTGTGTGCAGAATCGTTTACAATTAGATTTTTCTAACTTACAATTTTTTTATTTTAAGTATTTTTCTATATGAAAATTTTTAAAATTTTTATTGTTAATAATCATGATATTTTTTTATTTTAAGTTAAGATTGTTCATCTCGACCGGAAGCTGGATAACCATGATATTACTAAAATTCACATGTCATGTCTATCTTTTATTTATATATATTATTTAGTTAATTGAGATTTTATACGATTTACTATTTAAAACGCATTCAACAATTTGAATAATAAAAACTCATTCGATATGTGGTATATTGTATTGACTTCAATAAGCATGAAATACAATGGAATGTACTTGTTATCTCTATTGCTCTTTGAAGTATAAAAATATTTTGATCAACAAATTGTAAGAAATGCTAATCCTTAAAAGAATCATTGTACTATTATAGCAAAAGATCCTATGAATTTTGTAGAAGATCGAGATTAGTCACAAGAACTTCACTACACCTCTAATTATAGAGAAGAATCATAAGATGTTGATAGATACAGGTTGATATATTAGTTGTTGTAGTCTATTATTATTACGAGTAATGCTAATTATCATTCATTTTATCATTATTTTATCATATTTTATTATGTGATACTAAATGATTTGAGATTATTTATTATATTTTACTTGTAAGTTTATCATTTAATGTCGCATCAAATGATGATGATAAAGAGGATAATAATTGAATTTTTCCTATTATTATATATATGGACGTTATCATTAATATTATATCATCAAATTGTTTTGAAAAAATAACCAAACTTTATTATCAAGTTTGTGTACAAAGCACATATAGTAAGAGTTTACGTAACATAATTTGACTTAAAATACAAATTTTAAGATTTGGATCATACAGATCAAATATTGCAATTTAAATGATATATATTGTGTGCTCCACTTGAGAACATAGTAACTCTTGTCAATAACTAAAGATTTCAACCCGTCGAGAGTTACATACATATTCACTGGCTTCCTGATAACTTATGTTTCATTTGGATAGTGAGATAAGATGAAATGAGTTTATATGAAAATTAAAAGTTAAATAAAATATTATTAAAATATTATTTTTTAATATTGTTATTATTTTGAGATTTGAAAATTTTAAATTATTTTATATATTTTACGTGATAATTTGAAAATGTTGTAATGATGAAATTAAATTATTTGAAATGATATGAAACTATTTCTATATCCAAATAGGACATTGATCCAGATCTTGCCATGTCACTTTTTAATATATAGAATAACAAAAACTATATATCAAAGCCACTGAATTTTGGTAACAAGGAGACAGACATCATTTTCAAGCATTACATTCGATAATCAGATATCTTCTGTTGTGTCTCGGCCATTTGCTAATTTCATTACCCCGTTTGCTAATTTGATGGCCCCAGTTCCATGTAATCGAAATCTAGGTCAACCAAAACTGGCAACGATACGACTAATATTAAGAGTATCCTCTTAGTCAAAGTTAAATAATATTTTTTATAAATGTAAAAAAAATTTAATTTTTAACTATTTCATTAACATAAATATCCACATTAAAATAGTTATTTTTTATTATATAATAATAAAATAATATAAGATAAATTAGGTTTTGACTATTCACATCAAATCTCTATATTAAATTATCTATTTATTCATTATATAGTAATGAGTAATTAATAATTTCAAAATTATTTATTTATTTTAATTAGTAATTTATTTAATTTTATTATATTTTACTATTCTACTTATTATATATTAATTAGTAATCATATTATAATTAATTAAATTAATATATCACTAACTCAAATTAATATATAAATACATTAACCCAGCCCCCCAAGACATGAACTCATGCACATGAACCTAGCTATTGTGATAAAATATGTGATAGAAAGAAATAGAGAGATAAATAATTGATAAAATATATATTTTGTATATGTACAGTAACTTTTAAATTTGAAAATTATTTTAAAAATAACTATAAATTTGAAAATTATTTTAAAAGTAACTATAGCTAAATTTCAATTATTTGGCTAATTCACTTTGATCACATTTTGTGCTCTAATAGTTAAATACTCAATAGATTTAACTAATCTATTGAGGATGCCCTAATTGAATCAATGATATACATAATAAAAATTAATAATTATATTTTGAATGCTGACTTTATACCACACATAATTCACATAACATAATTTAATTTAGAATATAATTTTTAAAATTTGAATTTTACAAATTAAATTATGTTATGTGAATGATATATTGTATAAAAATATTAAAAAAATACTACATCCACAAAGATATATTTACTATTATTTTCAATTAAAAAATATATGATGATATGTACTATATTTTTCAAAGAAATATACAAAAAGTAAACTCACATACTCACATGGTTTCATATGATATTTTAGATTTACTTTACATTAAAAGTAATTTTATAGTCTAATATACTGCATCAAGTCATATAAATTTATAAATTTACTTCTATAAAATATATTTGTGGTTAAAATATTTATCTTATTTTATTATAAAGTTATAATATCATAGACATCATAATTTTGTTTTTCAATGCCATTCATTTGGATAGTAGAGTCTTCTGAAATCACTCAACTATTATTTATTATTTTATTATTATTTTTCACTATTATTCATACTATTTAATATTTTATCATTATTTTTTTTATTAGTATTTACAAATATTTTGACATTACCTAACTACCCAAACCAAACTAAAGCCACGTACAAACCTCTCCATCCAGAAGAATCGATAGTTTCTGCCTCACTCGCGTGCCTTTCCAACTCAGGCGATGGGCAAATATATATATATATATATATATATATATATTGTGAACTTTTTTTTAAAAAAAAAAAAGTAAAAAGAGTACGACACCTCTTAATCTTTAACCCCCACTTTAGAGGAAAACCTTCAAATAAATAAAGAATTCTATCCCAAGAAATAAAAAACCAACCTCACCCAAAATATAAGAACCTAAGCAAAAAACTTATACAATCACTAGCTACCACCGAAGAAGGCCAAAAACAGTGCAACTTTTGACCTTTACTTGTGCGATTTACACGACATAAAAGAGTGTAACTTTTGATCCGTCAGCCGTCACCGTAATCCAAAAGACAGCGACAAAGGTATTCCTTTCCACGTGTAGAAAATATTTGTAAGAATAAAAAAGTAATGTTATTCGTTATTTTAATTTTTATTATTTTTTTATTATTTTATAATATATTATTAAGTGATTAAAAATTATTTATTATATTTTATATGTAAAAATAAGAGAATGATAAAAAAAAGATTGAATGAATTTTTTTGAACAAAAAAAAAATAGTAATATAAGAAAAGAAAATTCTATACATCATACTACCATCTCATTTTTATTTCACTATACAAGATGTGATATATTTATCATTATTTAATGATCAATTATTAGATAATCTTTATCATCTAATGATAATATAAACATCACATCTTATATAATAAGATAAAAATAAAATTATAATATGATTTATACCATTACTCAAAAGATAATATTAAACTTTATTTGGTTCAATTATGGTACATATATTGAGGGATTTGCTTTGAATTCAGTTCTGAACTTGTTAGACAGAAATACCCACTAAGGAATAAAATAGAAGTACAAGACCCGATACGAGATATACAAGTCCACTAAGGAATTAAATTATTATTATTTTTATAAGTTGAAAAGAATGGAGGTGATTACCGTGATTATCCTTTTCTCTGCTTTTCTTCGTTCACATTGGAGAATTTGGAGAATGGAGTTATGGAGGAAGACAGCGACCTCAAGTCCTAGGAAATGTCTAGAATATCCTCATGGGTATTGCAATCAGCAGATTCAGCATTCATCACAGAAGAGAAAGTCCTCTTGGTTAACGAGTTTTTGTGCAGTGCGCCTATCAAATCAATATTCACGGGAGAGAGGTGACAAGCTGACAGCGCTAAAATAGATGAAAAAAAAGCTTTGTTGGTGGAATCTGTTTATCCATCACGCAAGAATATAATAAAACTTTATTCTTTTATAATAATACTTAATGGGTAATTTTATAATATAAAAAATAGAATAATATTAAATATAAATTTCAGATAAATAAGCTCCATATCATTTATAAAAAAATAAGTTATACTAATAAAGAGTAGTTCTTTTCACCTATTTAAGATTAGGTTCACTTTTTTAGAGTATTAATATTGATCTATATATATACATAATTATTTATTTTGAGACAAAATAATAATAATATTAAATATATATAATGGACGTGAATGTGCATGTGAATGTTTATTGTGTTATTAAAGGATGGTAAAAAAGAAAAGATGGTGAGAGAAAAAGTAAGAAGAGAGAGAAATAATGATTAAAATATATTTTATAGAATGAATAGTAATTATTTAAATTTAAATAAGTACTGTTTATAATTAACTGAATATTTAAATATATATATATAACTAAATATAGAAGATTTTAAGATTATATTATATAAATATGACTTTATATATACATGTGTATAGACCAATATAGATGTTTTATCAAGAGTTTGCATCCAGCTTATCTATTTTGATCTGTACAACTCATTTCTCAAAAAATATGCCTCCCTTCCAAGTTCAAACCTCTTTCTCTCTCTACTCTCCAGTCCTTTTTGGTTATGGTCGGAGTTGCCAGTGTTGGTGTTGAGGCATGGCAGCTCTCTCTTTCGTTTCTTTGCAGAATAGTTGATAGCTTTTACTTTAGTAATGTATGGTTACAGTCAGTTAATTTTGAGGCATGGGTGGGAGTTCTCTGTTTCGCTTCCGATCAGAATAGTACATATATAGCTTTTGAATACGTGCTTTCATATTTAGATGAATTTATTTATTTTGTCTTTCAATCCTCCCTTTCTGTTTCTGCTTTACTGAACTTCTTTCCCAACCACAAAACCCCCCCGGGGTTTCCTTGTTGATTACTCTCGTATTTGGTTGAAAATTTCTGTTTTTGGATAAGTTATTTGAGTTGAAAACTTTTTTTTTATTGGACATCAAGAATTAAACCCCTCTCAACAAAGATGCTGCTGCTTTGGCATAGATTCTGTCTGCCTTGTTCCCTAGCTTTCTCTCCCTCTCTGACTAGTTGCTGGATAAAACCAACTTCGATTTCAAGACCCATGTATTAAAGCCAATCCTTTGCTTTAAACTCAACATCTACTCATCATACCCATATAGTTTTGAGTTGTTTCAACAGCCTCCAACGGCAATCGGCATCGTATCCTGATAAAGGCAGTATGAGGTTGTTGAAAGGCGTGGGTTTAGCTGGGGTTCTTATCGCCATGTTGTTGCTATTCACTGTGTTTTTTATGGGTTCAGTTAGTGGAATTGGAGTTAACTGGGGAACCCAGTTAACACACCCTCTGCCAGCTGCAACGGTGGTGAAGATGCTGAAGGACAATGGTTTTCAGAAAGTGAAGCTCTTTGATGCTGATTCCTCAATATTGAACGCTCTGAGGAATTCAGGGATTCAGGTGATGGTTGGTATTCCTAATGACATGCTTAATACTTTGGCTGATAGTGTGCAAGCAGCTGAGAATTGGGTTGCCAAGAATGTTTCGGCGCACGTCTCTTCCAACGGGGTAGACATCAGGTAACTTTGAAACCAACTCCAGCTGTGACAAAGTTGAAGTTCTTATGATTTTATTAGTTATTTACATCGAACAGATCAACCTGGTATGATGGCTGTGATACGATGAATCTTATCACCCATGGCTACTTATTGGGGCAAACCACATGATATTCATGAAAAATCCTGAATTCCAATTGAAGAAGAATTTCAATTCGAGAACAAACAAAGGTTGCATATTTAACTAAATTCGTGTGCTTTGGTATGATTGCTAAAACTTGCACCTCTGAATACAGTGGAATAACAGTGAACATCTTCACTGAGAATCTGAGATAGAACTTCCCCTTGTATGTCTCTTTCTGAGTTCTATATTTTAATTTTTTTTCCCAGAAACCAAACAAACAGTTGAGCACACGTACTTTACAGCTATTGGCCATACTAGCCAACTCATTCACTCATAAGATTCCCTACTAAACGTGGAGCGCATTCTTCTTCATTTTAATATTTTATAATGTTTGTCGATTATCCTGCGCAGCAATTATATTAGTTTTTCATGTTTGCTGACGATAAATTTTGGTATGGTGAAAACTTTTTTTTTTTTGATGTTGGAACCTCTCCGAGGCAAGGCCTTCGGATCTACCCTTATAAAGTAAATTTTGATTTTTTTTTTAATTTTTAATTTTTTTTTAGTTAGGAACCTCTCCAAAGTGAAACTTTCGGATCCATTTTTATAAAGTAAAGTCTGATCTCGTGGACCGCATATTTGAAAATTTTTCTATATGAAATTGATTAAATCGTTTCATCCAGGATCCATTTTTATAAAGTAAAGTCTGATCTCGTGGACCGCATATTTAAAAATTTTTCTATACGAAATTGATTAAATCATTCCATCCAGATCTATTTTTATAAAGTAAAGTCTGATTTCGTGGACCGCATATTTAAAAATTTTTCTATACGAAATTGATTAAATCGTTTCATCCAAAAATGTGAGATGCGGCTCTAAATCATTATTTGCACTTGAACCTGTGACCATGGTCAACCCTTCTTTATTGAAAGAAAATTACGTAGACTTGCCGGACAAGTAGGCAATGAAGGACTGACTGGGTTGGCCCACCTTCTGTTGCATAACTTCACACAATTTCTTTTTATTTGCACGCTAGTTCTTGTGTGGTTCTTTATTCTGAAATGTAGATCATCTTTGATTCTTATTGCCCCTTAGTTTTTCTTGTTAAAAAAATAACTAAATTAGTTTCGATCTCCTTTTTCACATTAAACTATCATTAGGTATTCCATCTACTGATGGAATTTCACTTACTGTTTGAAGAAGATTTAAGTACCTTTATTTTGCATCTCAACGCGGTGACAACGCCTTTTTCTAGGATGTTTACACTTAGTCAAAAAATTAGAAGTGTAAATTTAAACTGAAAAATTAGATCGGACCAAATCGAACCGAGTTGGTTGGTCTGATTTTAAACTGGTCCGGTCCAAACCAGTTCCTATATTATAAAAACCGGCTAGACCCGATCTGGTTTCGGTTCTATAGTTTTTGGGACCGGACTAGTTGAAAAAAATATATATAAAAATTAATTTTATATATTATACAAAATATTTTATATATATAAGTTTTATATATAATATATAATTATATATTAAATTTTTATATATAATTATATATCATATATAAAATAATTTCATATTATAATTTATAATATATAATTCATATATAAGTCTTGCTTAACAGTGTTATGAAATGTTAATCATAACACTGTTAAGCAAGACTGCAACTTCAGTATCCTTTAGCCTAATGTAGTAGATAATGTATGCTCCAGATACTTTTTATAAAACTCTGGATAAAACTTTGGATAAAAGCATACTGATGAGAATACATCTTGCGAACAGAGTAGTTTCCCAGACAACATTTACTAAACTGTAAAAAGCATGAGAAAGGTTGGAGGCAAACCCATCTGGTTATCTTCGTTCAGTGGTTCTTATATCTGCTCGTCTTGTTTTATTTAGTGTGCAGTCTATATTTCCTGTTAAATTTACCTCCCATATATTCTCTGCAAGGTATGTTGCAGTTGGAAACGAACCATTCTTGGAAACGTATAATGGAACCTTCGAAGGAATAACTCTTCCTGCTCTTCAAAATATCCAGGCAGCCCTTATAAAAGCTGGTTTGAGCAATCAGATTAAAGTCACTGTACCCCTAAATGGTGATGTATACGAGAGTTCAACAAACATACCTTCTCAGGGTGATTTTCGTGCAAACATCCGCGATACCATGGTGCAAATCGTTAAGTTCTTGAATGATAATGGATCTCCTTTTACTGTCAACATCTACCCCTTTATCAGCCTCTATGATAATCCCAGTTTTCCTGCTGACTATGCCTTCTTTGATGGCTATTCATCTCCCGTAAATGATGATGGAAGAATATATCAAGACATGTTTAGTGCGAACTATGATACCCTTGTATGGACCTTGCAGAAAATTGGATATGGAAACATGTCCATAATAGTTGGAGAAATTGGTTGGCCCACTGATGGAGATCAAAACGCAAATATACAATCTGGCCAGAAGTTCAACCAAGGTTTCATGTCCCGGTATAATGCCGGGCAGGGGACACCAATGAGATCCGGTCCCCTAGATGCTTACTTATTCAGTCTTATAGATGAAGATGCCAAAAGCATTCAGCCAGGTAATTTTGAACGCCACTGGGGGCTGTTTTACTTCGATGGAGCACCCAAATACCAGCTTAGCCTTACAGCCGGCTCGAACAGTTTGGTTGGAGCAAGTAATGTACAATATCTGGCCCAGCAATGGTGTGTCATGTCCCCCTCGGCTAGTCTTGATGATCCACAGGTTGCACTTAGTGTCAGTTACGCTTGTGCAAAAGCCGATTGTACAAGCCTTGGATATGGCACTTCATGTGGACATTTGGATGCTCGAGGGAATATCTCCTATGCATTTAACAGTTACTATCAGATGCAGAATCAGGTTGCGAGTGCCTGCAAGTTCCCAAACCTTTCAATTCTCACACAAACAGACCCGTCGGACGGAGATTGCAAATTTAGGATCATGATCAATACGCCTACAGTTGCAGGGGAGTTGAGTGGAGTTGGATCACTTCAACAGCCTGTTGGTTTGTTGCTGTTTTTGTTCTTGCTTATCTTTCCAATTTTGTGAGTTTGCTGCTATGTATAGTACAATACTGTCTTCATTTATTTTTCATTATATGTATATGTTGAAAACCATCCGACCATTTGGTCCATGTATACATGTAGCAAACCAAATATATATTGCATTTCAAAGTCAGGCTTGCCCTTTTGTTTACATGCTCAGATGATCTAAATATCTCACTTAGCCTCGTTTGTTTTCACATATAAGATAGGATAAGTTGAGATAAAAATTAAAAGTTAAATAAAATATTGTTAGAATATATTTTTTTAATATTATTTTTGTCTTGAGATTTGAAAAAGTTAAATTGTTTATTTTATTTTGTGTGGAAATTTAAGAAAGTTGTAATGATTAGATGAAATGAGAATGGTTGTGAAAACAAACGCCTTAAACTTGAAGATCCTTCTTTCATTTTATTATGCATAAACCAATCAGTAATTAGTACCAATGATTTTGAATAGCATACACGTATAATGGCATGTTAGAATTATCAAAATATTCAAATTTTTTACATTAAATAATATTTTTTTTTTCACTCGAAAGATTGTACTTGACAGTGGGAACTCAAAAAAAATTTGTTTTGCAACAATGCGATACAAAACGATCTTGAGAATTCAAATAAATTTGCCAACTTTTTTTTATTAGCACCACCAACTCCCCACCCATCAAATTAGATCTAATGAAACTTCTTTAATCTGATTTATTAGATTATTATCTATTCATTGAACATGTGAAAAACACTTTTTTTTTAGCAATCAATTACTCTTAAGGTATGTAACTTGATCGACATAACTCCCAAGACCCCAGTCTCTAAAATGGAAGTTTGGAGTTCGAAATCTCCATCCCCCAATAAAAAAAAAAAAAATGTTAGAAGCATACCCTATTAATAAAAGAACACATCAGAACTTTTTACATAAAATATATGTCACAATTTAATGTACATAATTAGAAAAAATATATTCGAAAAAACTCCGTTCATCCAATAAAACATATTTAAACTGCTAAACAGGTCTGATTTTCCAAATAAAAAATCTGATTCGAAACCCCCTACATCCTTATAAAAAAAACTGTTAAACGGGCCGACGCACAATCGAGGTGCATGATACTTGGTCCAGTAATTACAATAACGGGCTTACGCTTCCTAGGAGTTAAAACTTAAAGGCTGGGGCTCCTAGGGCTACATACCTTAACCGGGTCGGTTCTTTCACGAACTTTCCGATTCCCTTCTCTCTCTCTCTCTCTCTCTCTCTCTCTCTATCTCTCTCTATATATAATTATTAACCAAACGCACACCTCGACGCGTCCCTCTTTTCATTTGTTTTCTCACATTTTGTTGGTTTCTCTCAGTTTGAAGCTCTGCAACTCCCAAACTTCAAAACCAAAGAAGCTAAAACTGGCGCTCGCACGCACATAATTTTGTTATCATAATTTCATACCAATTAGCCTCCAAATTCCTTTCATTCCAATTGCCATTTCTTCGTATATAGATTCCGATACACACACACACACACATATATATATATATAGCAATCATCTCTATCTGATTGTATATGGACGTGACCATGGACGACCGAGAGAACCAAACGCAAGCCGAAGCTCTGGCTCCTGCCGCGGAATCTCAGCCTCAGTCTCAGGGAGAAGAAGACGGAGAAGAACAAGCAAGGAACGAAGACGACAAGTTGATCGCGAATGCTCAGAAGCTGATGGAGAAGATCACTTCTTCTCCTGAAAACCCTAGTCCCTTCGTCCTCCATGCCCTTGCCTCCATCCTCGAAACACAGGAATCCCGGTATGGCCCCACCCATTTCTTTTTTAGTCAGTTCTATTTGGCTGTACTATGCTATCAAAGGTTTTGGATTAAATTCCGAGGCGTCAAACGATAGATGTGGATTTTGGGGTTAGTGATATATTATTTTGAGGTTATGAGTGTGTATTTATGCGTGACATTTTTATATCAATACGCAATTAGGATCATTTAAATGTTAATTTCTTTTCTAATCGCGTCCCTTTGGTGGGTTATGATAAATCTTAAGGTTTTGAGTTTCCGGAGGTGTAGTTCTATTGATCCAATGGTCCGCTAACATTATATTTGTTCAAAAATCGGAAAAAAAAAGTGTTTGTCAGTGACTTTACGCGTGTTTTTTTGGTTGGCTGAGGGATGTTGGTGAAGTTCTTGAATGTGTTCTTATTTAAGATTTGAAAGTGTAAAGCAATTGCCTTTCGATTCACTTAGCTCATAACTATTTTCTTGAATTGTGGTTTTTATGAAATTCTTTTGGTTTATAACATAGCATATCACCTTTATTTTGTTGTATACTTACTCTATAGTGTATACTTGGTTGTGCCCCTTTTCGCCTTCGATAAAAATTGCTTTACAGATAAAAAAGTTTTATAGGTTAGCAAGTTTGTTTCTTATGTACTGTGTATTACAAGGAGAAAAAAATTTATCGTGAATTGGTTTGCTCCTTTAGCACTTTCTCCTATTCCCACATCGTTGTTTGGTTCTTGATAAGTTCTGAACTTTGTTCTTTGCTTCTGTCTGTATTGAGAGCAGTTACATGGAAGAGCATGATCCTTCCTCCAATAGTGGCCGTTCTTCACATAACATTGGACGGCTGGGAAACTTAATCCGGGTAATTAATATTGCCTGCTTGAACTTGATTTATTGTTGTTTTTTGGTTAAATTACTGTTATTTCTCTCTCCATTCTTCTTGCAACCCCCCTTCCCCTGGGCTGTGCGCCTTTGCAACTCCATTCAGATTCATAATCAACACGAAGAGATTCTTGCGCTTCTGATCCCCCTTTTTTTGGGGAAAACATGCTTATTTAAAATCTTCTCTCTTGTCCTCAGGAAAATGATGATTTCTTCGAATTGATATCTTCAAAGTTTTTATCAGAAACAAGATACCCAACCCCCATCCAGGCAGCTGCTGCTAGGCTTCTTTTAAGCTGCTCACTGACTTGGACTGTAAGATTGTTGTTTTATTGCATCTACTTTGCTTGATTATCTAATTGTTTAAGTTGTGATAAATATAAATTCAATGAGATGTCATGCAGTATCCTCACGTTTTTGAAGAAGCCGTCTTAGAGAACATAAAAAATTGGGTGATTGATGACACTGCCAGATTTCCTGGTGAACATCACAATTGCAAGAGCAAGAAGGCCTCAAATTATGAAATGTTGAAGAGCTATTCTACCGGACTTCTTGCTGTTTGTTTGGAAAGGTATGCACCAGGAGTAAATGGCTTATGCATATTTTTTAGTTTGCATTATATTACATACCAGTTTGCATCACGTCAAATAATATAGTCTAATGTAATGTCCTACATTTTTGGGCTGATTTCAGTGGTGGTCAAGTAGTCGAAGATGTCTTGACATCCGGATTGTCTGCCAAGCTTATGCGCTATCTTCGTGTGCGTGTACTTGGAGAGACAAGTAGCCAGAAAGATGCTACTCATTTAACAGAGGGCAAGATTGTAACTGGTTCTACTTGTACAAGAGATAGAGACGAGGGTAGGGGTAGGGTTCGGCAGGCTCTGGAAACAACTTATTTAGATGATCTGAGGATAGCAGATGAGAGATCCTTAGATGGACAAAGTCTTGAAAGGGATCAGGATAGAAGCATTGTACGACAAGGAGATGGAGAAGAGTGCTGGGTGAATGATAGAGAACCACCTGATGCATTGGGTGAAAGGGTTGATGCCTGTGAGGTAGATGCTGATGGGGAGGTAAGAAGGCAAAGTCAAGAATTACGTGATGGGAAGGCAAAATTGTGGGATTTTGATGACAATGGCCGAGATGATTCCTCAAGGCGCAGAGTGAATCGTGGATCAGCAAGATCCAGATGCAAGGGAAGGGTTAATGAAGGTGGTCCAGAGAATGAACAGGTGTTAACCTCACCAGGATCTGGTAGTCGATTGGGACAGGGGCGGAGTACAAAAGATAGGAGTTTTTCAAAACATTTAGATGTGAAAAAAGATGCTAGAAAGACTTTTGGCAGGATCACATCTGATGTTTTAGCTGTCGAAAGAGATGAAAATGATGACTGCTTCCAGGAATGTAGAGTTGGAAGTAAAGATATCTCTGATATGGTAAAGAAAGCAGTTATAGCTGCCGAAGCTGAAGCAAGAGCAGCCAATGCACCTGAAGAAGCTATCAAAGCAGCAGGTGATGCTGCTGCTGAAGTTGTCAAAAGTGCAGCTTTTGAGGTATGCAGCATACTCTCTATTTCTTTCATTTGGCTTATATTATATGGAGTAATGGAGTCTTTTACTTCTTAATGCTTTGTTACTCTATATGTTAAGGAATTTAAAAGCACAAGTGATGAAGAAGCTGCCGTTTTGGCTGCTTCTAGAGCTGCATCCACTGTTATTGACGCTTCTAATTCAATTGAAGTTTCAAGGTATGTACTTTCGTATCTAAGCATGTAATACAAATATTGAATAACAATGTGCTGCTTATGAATGCTAGCATCATTTGTTAGTTTGACAATAGTCTAATAATACTTCCATGTGATGATTTCAGGAGTTCTAGTAGCATCAATGATGAGACAATGAATCCACGCTGTACAGAGACAGAAACTAATGAGGATGTTGAAGAATATTTCATCCTGGATTCTGAATCTCTTGCACAGCTGAGAGAAAAATACTGTATTCAGTGCCTTGAAATACTTGGAGAATATGTTGAAGTTCTTGGGCCTGTACTTCATGAAAAGGGTGTCGATGTCTGCCTTTCACTATTTCAACGGAGTTCCAGACAGAATGAGGGATCAAAAGTTGCCATTCTTTTGACTGATGTAATGAAGCTAATCTGTGCATTGGCTGCTCACCGAAAATTTGCTGCTCTTTTTGTGGATCGGGGTGGCATGCAGAAACTGCTTGCTGTCCCTAGAGATGCTCAAACCTTCTTTGGTCTTTCTTCTTGCTTATTTACAATTGGTTCTCTCCAGGTAATGGCTTGTTACATCTGATTGCTTCAAACTCTTTTTTTGTTTTTTTGTTTCACTAATATTTTCTCATCAGAATCTCATTTGCCTTGTCAGTCCATTGGGATCTTACTTTTTTAGAAAACCTTTCAGGGAATAATGGAACGTGTGTGTGCTCTTCCCTCAGATGTTATTCACCAGTTGGTTGAGTTAGCTATCCAACTTCTTGAGTGCACTCAGGACCTAGCTAGAAAAAATGCCGCCTTGTTTTTTGCTGCCACATTTGTCTTCCGAGCAGTTCTTGATGCCTTTGATGCTCAGGATGGTTTACACAAATTACTGGGCCTTTTAAATGATGCAGCCTCAGTTAGATCAGGAGTAAATACTGGAGCATTAGGCTTTTCCAGTTCAGGATCCTTTCGAAATGATCGTTCGCCTGCAGAAGTACTGACATCATCAGAGAAACAGATAGCTTATCACACCTGCGTTGCTTTGCGGCAATATTTTAGAGCTCACCTTCTTTTGCTTGTGGATTCTATCCGTCCAAATAAAAACAATCGAAGTACAGCCCGGAATACTCCAAGTGTAAGGGCAGCCTACAAGCCACTTGACATCAGTAATGAAGCTATGGATGCAGTGTTTCTGCAGTTACAAAAGGATCGAAAGCTGGGTCCAGCATTTGTAAGAACTCGCTGGCCTGTGGTTGAGAAGTTCTTAAGCTCTAATGGGCATATTACCTTGTTGGAATTGTGTCAGGTATTATATATTCAATTTTTAACTTTTCTCTCTTGTTTTTATATATTCAATTTTTAACTTTTCTCTCTTGTTTTTACTTCTTTCATTCTCCTGTCATATTTGGTTTTTGTTGTATGTAGGCCCCACCCATTGAGCGCTATTTGCATGATTTGCTTCAGTATGCATTGGGTGTTTTGCACATTGTTACACTGGTACCCAACAGCCGCAAGATGATTGTAAATGCCACATTAAGCAACAATCGTGTTGGTATAGCGGTCATTTTGGATGCAGCAAATAGTGCTAGTAGTTATGTGGACCCAGAGGTAGACATATTCAACCATTTTTCTATTGTTTTTATTATTCTTCTGTAACATTTGTCGATGCTGGTTTCTTCTTCCTAGCTAGGTGTTTTCTCTTGTATACACAACACCCTATGTAGTTGGCTACGCCTATATTAATAAAATTTTACTTATAAAAAAAACATTCGTCAATGCTGGAAGCAGATTCTGGCAATATTATCATACCTGTTTTTCATTCACTACCATATCATATTTTCTAATTGTTCACTTGTACCTTTGCAGATCATCCAACCAGCCCTAAATGTGTTAGTCAATCTTGTTTGTCCACCACCGGCAATCAGCAATAAACCACCTTTACTTGCACAAGGTCAGCATTCTGTTTCTTCTCAAACCCCATATGGTCATGCGATGGAGAATAGAGATAGAAACACAGAACGCAATATCTCAGATAGAGCTGTTAGTATGCCCAGCCAGAGTGATTCAAGAGAGCGGAATGGGGAATCTAGTGTGGCAGATAGGCTAAATGCCACCGGAGTTGGTACACAGTTCATCGGTAGCACTTCACAAACTCCTGTTGCCACAGCCACTTCAGGACTTGTTGGAGATCGTAGAATATCTTTAGGTGCTGGAGCAGGTTGCGCGGGCCTTGCTACACAGTTGGAACTAGGGTATCGTCAAGCAAGAGAGGCTGTACGTGCCAACAATGGGATAAAGGTTCTTCTTCATCTCCTCCAGCCACGCATATATTCACCTCCTGCTGCTCTTGATTGTCTCCGTGCCCTCTCTTGCCGAGTTCTGCTTGGTCTAGCCAGAGATGATACAATTGCACATATATTGACAAAGCTTCAGGTGAATGACTCTTTCAAATAAGTACTAGTAATAGCTTTACGTAAAATGAATAATCTTTTTACCACAAGTATAACATTCGAACTCAATCAGTTGAACCAATCCTAGGCTGCTTCAGTTCATACCCAGTTTTATACTATTTCAGCATACAAGAAAATAGGTGGCGGTCAATGCCGTAGTCATCATTCACTGTTTTCAGAGATGAGTTCATTTTTGGACTTGCATTGCTTCACTCAACCAACGAGGCAATATACTTATGAAAGCTAATCACGTTGGTGGCCCTGTGCCAATATTTTACTGTATTTTATGGAACATAAGCATGTTATACCCAAATGGTTTGCTCAATATTTACTTCTGGTTGCAAAAGGGAGAAGAAAACTGGGATCAGTATTACTAGAGTCTTCAAGGCAAGGAAAACGTAAATTTGTATTTGTTTATCTATTTTTTCTCTCACTCCCCTGTTTGACCTGGTATCAAATGGTTGCAAGGAAACATTAGTTGTTTATTTGATAGTTCCATGTAGTTTGGTTGATGTGTTCCTGATGCATAATTTTGATGCAGCCTGTAGTTACCTATTTAAGCTTCGTAACACTTTCCACATGGCAAAAAATTGAAAACAAATGGTGTAATTTCATTTTGCATCCTCAAACTACCTCCGTTTTTTCAAATTGCATTTCAAACTACCAAAATTAACAAGTTGGCCACCTCAAAATACCAATTTCCTTCGATTTGCATCCCACTGTCCATTTGACAGGTTAGTTCTGACCTAACGTAGAGCCACTAAGTGATTTGTCTAAAAAGGCCTTGCTGCAAAGTTAAAAGTACATTTTACCTTTAATTTAAAACAAAAACAACTGAAAAATTAATAAAAAAAACTTCTAAAAAATTGCCAGATGGTGGACACCAGTTGTCCAGGGCACTCATGGGCCATGCAGTGGCTGGCCATCACCCGGCATTTTATTTATCTATTTTTATTATTATTATTATTATTATTAAACTTCAGCAGAGACAGTTCACTGAAAATTTTCAGGATTTTGTCATCTAATGCGATAATGGGAGGGATGGTGCATTTTGGGGTAGTGAATTGTTGGTATTTGTAGTTTGGTGTGAAATTTGAAAATTGGGTGATAGTTTGGGGACGCAAAATTAAATTGTTAAAAAACAAAACAATGTTATACTTTGCCAAATTCAAAAAGTTTGCTGTGTTTCTGATTTTAAGTCATAAGTTCCTGGGTATGTTAATTACTCTGGGAGATTTGCTTATAAGTGGGCATAAATCATCACTGTGTTAATAAGTGCAAGTTGGTGTTCTAGGTTGGAAAAAAGCTATCAGAACTAATTCGAGATTCAGGCGGCCAAACATCTGGAACTGAGCAAGGCAGGTGGCAAGTCGAGCTTTCCCAGGCCGCAATTGAACTGATAGCAGTAAGTATCCTCCTCCCCCCCTAGAAGAAAAAAACTCAAGCTGACTAGAGGTACCTAGAGGTCAGGAGTTCAAGTTGAATTTCCTTGTAAGCAAGCGAAAAAATGTTGAACATTAGAATTCTCTTTGGCAGATTGTGACAAATTCAGGCCGTGCAAGTACGCTAGCAGCTACTGATGCCGCCACCCCTACTTTGAGGCGCATAGAAAGAGCAGCTATAGCTGCTGCTACGCCTATTACTTACCATTCCAGGTAGTTTTAGATTTTTTGTTCAGTGTGATTGTCTATATTAACTATCAACTTCTTTCTACTAATTTTCACCTTTTGACTGTCTGTCTTGTGGTCTATGCATATGAAACTCCCAGGGAACTTTTACTTCTAATCCATGAACACCTACAGGCATCTGGTTTGGGTGCAACTGCTACGGCACTGTTGAAAGAGGCCCAGTTGACTCCTCTGCCGTCCTTGGCAGCCCCATCATCTCTTGCTCACCAAACCTCCACCCTAGAAGCTCCCTATACTCGACTCCAATGGCCCTCTGGTCGAGCCCCTTGTGGATTTCTCACTAAGAAATCTAAATTTAGCGCATGGGATGAGGACACAAGCTTGAAGTTTGATTCAAATGTAACTTCTTCAAAGAAAAAACTATTAGCTTTCTCACCTAGTTTTGGTTTGCACTCAAGAAATCAGTTGCAATTCCATGATTCCCAGTCAGTATCTGCCAGGAAAGTCTTCAGTTCTTCAAAACAATCTTCTGCTCATGCAATTGCAGCAGAAACTCAATCAGAGTCCTTCACAAAACCTAATCTTGATACAGAATCCCTATGTAAGACTCCTATTATATTGCCAATGAAGCGAAAATTATCAGAGTTGAAGGATGTTGGGTCGATTTCGTTCTCCGGAAGGCGACTCCACACAGGCGAGCAAGGACCTCAGTCTCCAGTTTGTCCTACACCCAGTAGTCTTCGTAAAAGCAATCTACTGACTGATAATATTGGACTTTCTACACCAACTTCTAACCTTAGAGATCAGCATTGGCAATCAACGCCAATTGGTGGCTTGGCAGGTTATATGGATGAAAACCATTACGGTAACCCCCATATAGGTCAGGTGACACCATCCTCACAACTTGAGCTTTTAAATGATCCCCAGCCCAGCAGCACAGAGAGGTTAACTCTAGACTCTCTTGTTGTTCAATATCTGAAGCACCAGCATCGCCAATGCCCTGCCCCTATAACCACTCTTCCACCACTCTCTCTCTTGCATCCACATGTCTGTCCTGAACCTAAACGAAGCCTTGATGCCCCATCAAATGTAACAGCTCGACTTGGTACACGTGAGTTTAGAAGTATATATGGTGGGGTACATGGAAATCGAAGAGATCGCCAATTTGTTTATAGTAGATTTAGACCTTGGAGAACTTGTCGGGATGATGCTGGTGCACTTTTGACATGCATTGATTTTCTTGGGGACTCTTCCCGTCTTGCAGTTGGCAGCCACTCTGGAGAGCTCAAAATTTTTGACTCTAACAGTAACAACGTGCTGGAGAGCTGCACGAGCCATCAGTCTCCTTTGACATTTGTTGAATCCTATCTTTCTGGTGAGACACAGCTGCTGCTTTCGTCGAGCTCCCAGGATGTAAGGTTGTGGGATGCATCTTCAATCTCAGGTGGACCAATGCATCCATTTGAAGGGTGTAAGGCTGCAAGGTTTAGCAACTCTGGAAGCATTTTTGCAGCCTTGACAGTAGAGCCCTCTCCACGAGAAATTCTCCTCTACAATATCCAGACCTGCCAGTTGGAATCAAAGCTATCAGACACGTCTGCAAGTTCTACAGGCCGGGGGCATATATATTCTCTCATACACTTCAGCCCTTCAGATGCTATGCTGCTATGGAACGGGGTCTTGTGGGATCGGCGGGTTTCTGGTCATGTTCATCGCTTTGATCAATTTACAGATTATGGAGGTGGCGGCTTTCATCCAGCTGGGAATGAGGTATGTAGAGCCCTTGTTCTTATTTGATCATCATCATATGATTGAGAACCTGTTGAACTCTTCATCACTACAGAAAAATCGTCTTCCATTCCTTTTATCTACGTTATCCTATGTTCAATATATGAGGGAAAAAAATAAAGACAAGATTCTCTAAAAACATTTGAATGATCAATACTAAATATTTTTTGCCTTTGAACAATTGGGTTTGTTTTAAACCCAAATCCGAGCACTTGGCTTTTCTTTTTACTTATGATTGTTTTCATTCAAGTATGTACGTTATGCAGGGAGGATAAGTTAGTCATAAAAGACCACTTCCTGCTTTTTAAAAATACAATACTGTTTGCATGAAGTTCTGTTCACATCCACGTAGTTTTGGAAACTGTTCCCCTCCTCCGTTCCGTGATTCTTCTCAAATACAGAATTTTCATTTTGACAGGTAATTATAAACTCGGAGGTTTGGGATCTCCGGAAGTTTAGGCTCCTCCGAAGTGTACCTTCATTAGACCAAACGATGGTAACATTTAATGCACGTGGAGATGTAATTTATGCAATACTTCGGAGAAATCTTGAGGATGTAATGTCAGCAGTTCACACACGACGAGTCAAGCATCCTCTCTTTGCTGCTTTTCGCACAGTGGATGCAGTCAACTACTCTGACATTTCCACTATGCCCGTAGATCGTTGTGTCCTTGACTTTGCAAAAGAGCCGACAGATTCCTTTGTAGGGTTGATTACGATGGATGACCAAGATGAGATGTACTCTTCAGCTAGGATTTATGAAATTGGACGTCGAAGGCCAACAGATGACGATTCTGATCCTGATGACGCCGAGAGTGAGGAGGATGATGAGGATGATGATGATGATGATGCTGATGTGGACTCGTTACTGGGCCCAGATCTTGATGGGGATGGTGATAGTGATGCTGATGATATGAGTAATGATGATTATGATGATAGTGTTGGTGACCTTGATGATGATGATGACGATGACGACGATGGAGATTTCATGCTGGAAGGGGGAACGGGATTACTGGAGATTGTGAACGAGGGTGATGAGGATGAGGATGATAGCGAATTGGTTGAATCATTTAGTAGCGATGGGGATGATTTTATGGGGAACGTTTTTGGTTATTAAACGTTACGTAATTCTTAGATTTATTTTAAATTATGGCCCAGATTTTGTAATTATGCTGATAGAAGTTTTTACTTTTGACCGCAAGTGTAGAGCTGAAAACCAGCAGCAGTATCCAAGTCCACTATGTGAGAATTGAAATTATACGCTCGAACCAGAAAGTCACCGAAAATAGTTAGTTTTTTATTTTTTTCACCGAAGTGATCTTCTGGTTCTACCTGTTATGAATTCCGATGCCAAATACCGTGTGAGAGAGAACAATAATAATAGCATAGGATGGATGAGGGCGTTCAATCAATTTGTTTCCTGCAAAGGTGGAAACTGTTATACGGCAGCTCAAGAACGCGGATGACTACTAGGGAGTCCTAAAGTGCATTTGGGTGTCGGCTTGAAGAGGGAGACGAAGGGCACGATACATGAAGGAAAATAAACAAAGGTCAATTTCGGGTGGGCCTTTGGGCCGGATACATTTCAATAGAATTTCCATTATACAAGATTTATGATCAAATGTTCAAGGAGTAAGGGCCTAGCCCATAGTAGTTATGTGAGCCCATTTATGAGGGACTGTTATCTGTCATTTGCGTTGCTAGGTAGCTTTATCTTTATCTCAAGTTAGTTACAGATTTACAGCATATAGCGTCTGTGTATGGAGGTGTCTCCACTTATCAAAAGAATCAATACAAACAGAATACACTTTGTTTCATTCTCTGGAGGCTCTCACCCTCGAAGTGAGCAATTTTCCTTTATCTGAATCTCGGCTTATAACAGTTGGTATCTAGAGCTAGGCTATCCTTGGCTGATTCATCCTCAATGGCAGAAGGCACTAGAATGAACCAGTTGGCAGAAGGTTTGAATGGACTGAAGAACTCCACAGAATCTCAGTTTAAGACCTTAGAGACAGAGATGCTGGCACTAAAGAGGCAATCTGATGCGGTGGTCCGGCAGCTGGCAACATTGACTTTAGAGCTGCAGAAAAAGAATGTTGAACAACATGAAGATTCATCATCAAGAAACCATCACAGAAGGGAGGACACAGGGGAGAACATTGGTGAGTTAATTCCAAGGTCAGTAAGGTTGAAATTTCCCTCTTTCCATGGGGATGATCCCATAGGTTGGCTCTACAAAGCCAATCAGTTTTTTCTTATTTTATAACACACTACCCAACCAGAAACTCAGATTGGCCTCCTTTCACATGGAAGGTAGGGCAATGGTTTGGTTTCAAGATATGGAAACTTCAAGATCTATAGAGGACTGGGAAGGATTTGTTAGGGCATTCCTCATTAGGTTTGGTCCTAGCACATACGATGACCCTATGGAGGCTTTGACCAAACTAAGACAAACCGGGTCAGTAGAGGAGTATAAGGCAGAGTTTGAAAATTTGTCTAATAGGCTGCATAGATTGTCGGATTCACACAAACTAAGCTGTTTTTTGAGTGGATTAAAAGATGAAATTAGACTGTCAGTTAAAATGTTCAACCCATCTGATCTTTTAACAGCCTTTAGCTTGGCTAAAATTCAAGAAGAACTTGGGAGAGTGGGTAAAAAAGTTTTCAGAAACCCTTCAACAGGGATGGGTGAATCTAGTCATTTTAAAGGAAGTGGAAATCAAGCTGGACAGAATGTTAGTAAGGCTATAGTGCCCGTGCAAAAAATTAACTCAAGTCAAATGAAGGAGAGAAGAGAGCGAGGACTGTGTTATTATTGTGATTCCAAATGGAATCCGGGGCACAAGTGTAAGAGCCCCAAATTATTCCTCATAGAAGAGGTGGAGGATGATGAAGAAAAGAAAGTAGAGGAAGAGGTAGTAAACTTAGTAGAGGAAGGAAAAGAGCTGTTAGAAGTTAATGATGTAGGCATGAAACCTGAGATATCTTTACATGCCTTAATTGGATCCAATAACCCGAAAACTATGAGAGTGAAGGGTAAGTTGGCTGGTTAGTGGGTAGTTATTCTGATTGACTCAGGTAGCACTCACAATTTCATTGATACCACAGTAGCAAAAAAATCTCGGTTGACAGTTTGCAAGGAAGATACAGTGAAAGTAAGAGTGGCTAATGGTGAACAGTTATTATGTGAGGGCAGAAGCAAGGGAATCCAAATTAAGATCCAAGAAAATTCATTTACTATGGATTTTTTCTTACTGGAACTAGTAGGGTGTGATGTTGTTTTGGGTGTACATTGGCTACAAACTATAGGCACTATTTCATGGAACTTTGAAAAACTTACCATGCAATTTAACCACCACGGGCATAATGTTGTGTTGCAGGGAATAATGTCCACACAGCTGCTGGAGGAGAGTTCCTGTAGCAAAATCAGCAAGTTAGAAAAGAAATGAGTAATACTACAACTAATCAATGAGCCAGAGATCATCCATAGTGTGCAGAAATGTCCCAAGAATGTGCAGAAAATGATTGATCAATTTCTTGATGTTTTCAAGGAACCCAAGGGATTACCACCATGTAGAGAGCAAGATCATTCAATCAACTTACTGCCAGGAGCACAGCTTGTGTCAGTAAGACCCTACAGGTATCCTTTCTTCCAAAAAGATGAAATTGAGAGAATCATTAAGGAGCTTCTGAATTCTGGGGTGATTCGCCCCAGTCAAAGCCCTTATTCATCCCCTGTTTTGCTGGTAAGAAAGGCCGATGGCACGTGGAGAATGTGTGTGGATTATAGGGCCTTGAACCAAGTAACCATAAAGGATAAATTTCTCATTCCTGTAGTGGAGGAGTTGTTGGATGAATTAAGTGGGTCTAAGGTTTTTTCTAAACTAGATTTGAGATCCGGTTACCATCAGATCAGGGTGAAACCTGATGATGTACACAAGACAGCCTTCCGAACCCACGAGGGCCATTACGAATTTTTGGTTATGCCATTTGGGTTGACTAACGCCCCACCCACTTTTCAGAATCTGATGAATGAAGTATTTAGACCTTTTTTAAGGAGGTTTGTGCTGGTGTTTTTTGACGACATTCTAATCTATAGCAAAGATGAGGAGGAGCATCTATAGCACTTACAATTAACCTTAGAAACTTTAAGGAAGCACCAACTATTTGCTAAAGAGTCTAAATGTTGTTTTGCATGCTTGGAGGTGGGATATTTGGGTCATTTAATCTCAGCCCAGGGAGTTAGAACCAACCCTGAAAAACTGAGGGCCATGGTAGAATGGCCTCAACCTAAATCTATTAAGTCTTTGAGCGGCTTTCTCTGGTTGACAGGGTACTATAGAAGGTTTATAAAAAATTATGGAGTGTTGGCTGCCCCATTGACAGCTTTATTAAAGAAAGATAATTTTAAATGGGGGGATGCTGCAGATGAGGCATTTTTTAGACTGAAACAGGCTGTAAGCAGCCCACCAGTGCTGGCCCTTCCAGATTTCAGCAAAACATTCGTGATAGAGTGTGATGCTTCAGGCAAAGGGGTTGGGGCTGTACTCATGCAAGGTGGCCAGCCCATATCTTTTTTCAGTCAAGCACTCAAAGGTAGGGCACTCTCCCTATCTACTTATGAAAAAGAATTATATGCATTGGTCACAGCTATTCAAAAATGGAGGCCATACCTTTTAGGCAGATCCTTTGTGGTAAGGACTGATCATCATAGTCTGAAATACCTCTTGGACCAGAAAATTGGTACTCCCATGCAGCAAAAGTGGTTAAGTAAGATACTTGGGTATGATTTTGTAGTGGAATTCAAAAGAGGAATAGAGAATAGGGTGGCTGATGCTCTGTCTTGGCAAATGGAAGAAGATGAAGTTTTTGTGGCCTTGCTGTCCGTGCCTAGCTTGGAATGGTTGGAAGATATTCAACAAGGCTATACGAGGGATTCTAAGGCATTGGAGTTGCTATCTAAGTGTGAGGAGGGTCAAGCACCTCAACACTATTCTATGAGGGAAGGAGTGTTGTATTATAAAGGGAGGATTTATGTGGCTGAAGATATCTCACTTAAGAATAAACTCCTGGAATTTTTGCATGGGAGCTCATGGGGGGGTCACTCTGGAATGGATAAAACCATTCACAGGGTAAAAAGGGAATTCTACTGGCCTAAGATGAAGAATGAAGTAAGGGCATTTATCAAAGGATGCCAAACATGTCAGCAGCAGAAGACATATCATAATTTCCCCAATGGTCTACTACAGCCTCTTCCCATTCCATTACAACCATGGACTCACATTACCATGGACTTCATCGAAGGGTTGCCTAACTCCAGTGGCTTCAGTATTCTATGGGTAGTGGTTGATCGCCTAACTAAATATAGCCACTTTGTACCCTTGAGTCATCCCTACACGGCTAAGTCAGTGGCCCAGCTATTTGTGAAGCACATACTCAAACTGCATGGGTTACCATAGTCAATAGTATCTGATCGAGACAGCACTTTCACGAGTACTTTCTGGAGGGAATTATTTAAAGTGCAGGGGGTCAAATTAGAATTTAGCACAGCCTATCACCCACAGACAGATGGGCAATCCGAAGCTGTGAACAAAAGCTTAGAAACCTATTTGAGGTGTTTTGTAGGTGATCGACCAAAGGACTGGGTCAAGTGGGTACCCTTGGCAGAATGGTGGTACAACACCACTCAACACACTTTTACCAAGCTCACTCCATTTGAAGCCTTATACGGGTATAAACACTTGAAGTTAACTTCATACATTCCAGGAACCACACAAGCAGAGGAGGTTGAAATAGAATTGAAAGACAGAAATCTCATCATCCAACTTCTTCGTTACAATTTAAGCAAGGCTCAAGAGAGAATGGTCAAATACTCAAATTTAAAAAGGAAAGATCGAAAGTTTACCGTGGGCGACTGGGTATTTCTGAGATTACAACCTTACCGACAGGTTTCAGTAGCCCAACGCCATGATTTGAAGCTTGCTCCTCGCTTCTATGGTCCGTTTCAGGTAGAGGCTAGAGTGAGCGAAGTCGCGTACAAGCTGAAACTGCCCGACACATCTCACATCCACCCCGTATTCCACATTTCTCAGCTTAAGAAAAGAGTTGGAGAGCAAAACTTGGTATCAACCATTTTACCCCCAGTGAATCAGCGTGGAATTCTTCAACCCGAACCGGTAGAGATCTTGAATCGACGGATTCGACCCGTAAACAACCGGCCAGTGGTGGAAATTTTAGTAAAATGGCAAGGGCAAGGCAAAGAGGATGCTACTTGGGAAAATTACTACAAGTTGAAGGAATCATTTCCACACCTTGCAGGCAAGGTGTTTTAAGGGGGGAAATCTGTTATACGGTAGCTCAAGAACGCGGATGACTACCAGGGAGTCCTAAAGTGCATTTGGGTGTTGGCTTGAAGAGGGAGACGAAGGGCACGATACATGAAGGAAAATAAACAAAGGTCAATTTCGGGTGGGCCTTTGGGCCGGATACATTTCAGTAGAATTTCCATTATACAAGATTTATGATCAAATGTTCAAGGAGTAAGGGCCTGGCCCATAGTAGTTATGTGAGCCCATTTATAAGGGACTGTTATCTGTCATTTGCGTTGCTAGGTAGCTTTATCTTTATCTCAAGTTAGTTACAGATTTACAGCATATAGCGTCTGTGTATGGAGGTGTCTCCACTTATCAAAAGAAATCAATACAAACAGAATACACTTTGTTTCATTCTCTGGAGGCTCTCACCCTCGAAGTGAGCAATTTTCCTTTATCTGAATCTCAGCTTATAACAGAAACCATCCGAAGACATTTCTACAGTAATAGTCCTCTCCCCCCCTCCTCTCTGTTCAATGTTGCAATATGTTTGAATGAAGTTCGCAGGAATTACAAGTAGAGTAGTATTATTTGAAGATCTTTATACTAGACGAAATCTAGATTTTACATATCATAATTTGATATGAAAGATTCAAATTTTAAACTAACATCATGGTATTTCAGTCAGACTTAATCGCGTTTGGATTTAGAGATAGATAAGTTAAGATGATTTGTAAATAATATAATAAAATATTGTTAAAATATTATTTTTTAATATTATTATTGTTTTAGATTTAAAAATGTTGAATTATTTATTATATTTTGTGTAAGAATTTGAAAAAGTTGTAATGATGTGATGAGATGAGATGAATTGAGGTGAGTTTCCAATCCAAACTGAGGCTTATTAAAAATAACTTTACAATCTGACGAATTATATGAAGTCACGTTAGTTTGTAGAATTGTTTTTGTATAATATCTTTGTGGTTAAAATATTTCTTTAATAATTAAGGTTTATTATATTCTCAAGTCAGTATGTAGTGTACATCATTTACATTCTCAATTGATAAGATTTTATTTGTAAGATTAATTCAAATTTTAAAATTTATTTTTTAAATTAAATTATATCATATAAACACTTTATTAAAAATACATTGATTTAAAAATAAAATTTCCTTATAAAAAATATTGTGCCTATTTCATTACTCAACAAACTATAGGTCGGACTAGGCTTCAAAGTACCTTTTAGTTTCAATATTTTTTCAAAAGCTCGATTTGAGGGATAAATAATTTGATTTGAAATATATTTTTATGACAATTTTTTTTTTTTTTTTTTTTTTGAGTTGGAAGATAAGGGTTTCGAACTCCATATTTCTATTTTGGAAACTAGTAGTTATGTCAATCAAGCCAATGTGCTCAGTTTGATAGTTCTTTTTATTTTTTATGAAAATCTTACTAAAAATTATAGAAATAAGAGAAACAAGTTGGAGGATGTATAAAGCGGTCTGATTGATCTCCAAACTAAAGACCTTGTATGGACCATCTTTCTTTCAAGCATTTAAAAAGCAGCAAAAATCTTGGAAGTCAGGCTGCAGAGTAAAAATTCCAAGATGCAAGGTTGTGGGGGAGAGAGAACACGTACGTTAGCATTACCCTCACTTTCACAAAACGTGTTGTTTCAAAATTCCCCTCCATAATGCAAACTTCCTGTTCCTGGAATATCATCTTTAGGTCTGATAATATTTCAAGTCTTTTTCGGCTCACTGACTTCCTTCTTCAGAGTTCTGGGTCAGTAGTGTCTGGGGAAAAGCATTCATCTCCTGACACTCCCTAGTATTTCCTGGTACATTTTCATCATCTGAATCGGGTATAACAATAGAGTCAAGGGCAGAATTACGGGTGGGTCTTTGTCTCAACCTATTCTTTGTACCCAAGCCTCTGTTGCTCACGTCAGCATGCGCTGTGGCTCCGGTCAGTCTCGTCTCCTCAAGCTTCTGGGTACAGAAATCATTAGCCTTCTGAGAATCAAGTGTTGCACGATTCCTGTCCGGTTCAGAATATCCCAAGTCACAACAACCATCATCATCAATATCAACTTTTTTTCCATAATAATCCTCATCCTCATTCTCATCGTCAATACCAACTTCTTGAAGCACGTCACTTTCGATGTCACTATCCATGGAGTCGCCTCTTTCACAAGAATTGTCTTTTGAGCCCGTGTACATTTCTTGGCCCCCGTTCCTTGTTCCATGCTCAGCACCGTCCCTTTCTGGACTTTGCTCAAGACTAGCTTTCCCCTCTCTGAATCATCACAATTAAGAAAGATCAATCCCTCTCATATAATGGAATTTGCAAGCGAATCAAGTAGGAAAAGATAGTTCTGTTACAGAGCATCTTAACTCCAAGCATATTTATGAAGCAAAAGAGCAATAGAAACATCTTTAGTAATAGATAATATTCATGAAGCATAAGACACAAAAAATGCAATGAAAACAAGTGCCTTGTCATTTATGAATCCTTTTATTTTGGGGGAGTTATCTCCAAAAATGTAATGTTTACATGATAGGGTGTTTCTTTTCATGCTCTACTTGGCGAGGGGGAACAAACCAAGATGCAAGTAAACAGTTTCATGTTTACCTGCACTGCTATTTTTATCATCGAAACCCAGTAGTCTCGATGCAACTGAATCTAGCCTAACAATCCATAACCCTTGCCCTTTTTGTTTATTAATTCTCCCTTCGTGCATCATCAATGGAAAAATATAAAGATTTAATTAAAATAAATTTCATGACATGGGACACTGGCTGATGCAGCATTAATCATTAGCTTTCGTATCCAGCCATATATCCTCATAGATTGATCTTGGAAGTCTCTGTTGGACTAGGATCAGTTCTTTATATATATATATATATATATATATAAGTAATACTAGGATCAGTTCTACAGATACGTGTCTCCTAACTAATGAAGGGGATGGTAAATTTATCCATGGGACCAATCATGTGTGTGTGTCCATATCCATCAGCCAGCCAAATATAGGAGCAATTCAGCCCTATCATGACATGGCAACCATTAGCAAACATGTCCAGTAGACTACGAAATTTTTACAATGTGTTCTCTGACAGCATACCTTTGACAAGTTTTAGTGCCATTTAAGAGGGTCACAGGATCTGTCTTCAACATGTCCAATTTCTTGTGTCCACTATAAAAGGGAAGGTGGAAACTTTGCCAACACGATCAGATGTAGCCAGGAAGAAAACCTAGCAACTTGTCTTTTTCTCATGTAATGAACTAAAAGTCCTAGCTGACTGGGGAAAAAAACTTTGCACAAAAAAGAATGGTCTTGCTTCAAAAAAAAAAAAAGTTCACAAAAAAAAGTTTGCAAAGAACCACCTCATCGCGTCAAACTATATCAATAGCAGGGCATAGCTAACAATGTAAATAATTAATCTATAAATGTGATAGTAAAGTTCCTTCTCTTACTTTGTTAGTTGTATAGCCTCATCAATGGCCCGATCATATTCATCTGCAGGATATTTCCAAAATCGAAAGCATTCCATTAGTACAAAAAAGAAATTAAATTCAAGGAAAATATTCAAACAAAAGACATCTGAAAAAACCTCATCAAGAACAGCATAATGTAAGCAACAATAACTAAATTTACATCGTACCAAATGTGTAGCTGATAGGATTTCGAGTCCGACAAGAACGAGTCATTCCAGCAACATGAGGAGTACTAAAACTATTCAGGAGCATATCTTGCCTTTGCTTTCGTTTGAGTGCCCTTTCTTTATTCTGTGTAATATAATAACAAATCTAGTCATAATCAACATGAAGAACAAATGACTACACAAGCTTTAAACTGGTGGAAATTTACTTTACCTTCTGAAGTTTCTCGAGAACGGGAATTGCATCAGTTTCAATTGTCTTACCAACATCAACTTCTGCTATGACTTTGCTACATGAGAGTTCATCCTGATATTGCCAGCAATAGACAAAGTGAATTAAGGGCCTCAGCCCATGACAAACAAAAAATTCAGGCTTACCACAACTTTACAAAATTCCTCAAGATTGGTTGCAATAGTTTCCCATTGAAAACTGATAGCTGGTGGGGTTAAACATCGTTTACCATTAGAATTCCTCTTTGACTGATACATATTTACTTCCCTGTATAATCTATGACCAATAGTTTTGTTCCCATCGTACCTACCATGAACATGGTAAGAACTATCAATACCAATCATTATAATAATTATGTATAATTCATAATTAAAACTTACCAATAGGAAGTCCCACTTCCATCTCCTCCTATTTTATCTTTGCGAAAACAAGACATTTGATTTCCTTGTTTTAAAGCATCATTTATGTAAGAGAGTACATCTTGTTGCTGTGAACAAAAAAGATGGGTTATGAAAATACATCCAACATACTTTTCATTAAAAAATCTCCTTAACCAGAAAGGAAAAAAGAAAAGAAAGGAAAAGTGGTGGCAAATTGAAAGTAAAAGTATATTGTAAAGAGAAAAGGAAATAAAAAACCATTTGTTTGAAAACAACAGAAAAGGTTACAGAATCACTAGTTAGAAAGCATGCAGAATAATCGTAAATGATTTAGAGAAAAAATAAAAATAAGCAAAGGCAGGATGTATCACATCAGCTCGGACTTCACAAAGTGCCTTCAAGATCAATAAACGATCTGTTGGATCAAGTTCTTTGTATCTGGATATCTCCTCCCTGCACAAGAAATAGCAGAAAAATACTTTGACCTCAGAAAGTGGCATCAGATAAACATCATCAAATTAAGCATGAGAAATGCATGATTAAATACCCCTTAGCTGCCATTAATGGAACTTTCCCTTCAGCTACCTGCAGCAAGAAAAAAGAAAGGGTCCAAATTGTTAGGTCATCCTCTTTATAAAGGGGATAAGAATGGTACACAAAAGCATGATTGCTGTGTCAACTTACCCATGGCCACCACATAGCAAGTTTCTTACAAAGTGCAGTCACCCATGCATCAGAACCATTCAATACTTTACTTACAGGTGGTATTCCCTGGAAAGAATTCGGGCCATGTAAATGAGATTAAAGGGATGGAAAATCTGAAGAACTCTGTGAAAAATTGAGAAGTGTCCAAGTTTGCTATAGATAATAGAGAACTTGAAACCAAAACCGGACTTCTTTTAATAAGTAATCAAACCTAGAGTGTTTTGGTTCTTGTCACATTTGGAATTAGCTACAACTTATTATTTTCTATATAGCAATATATCCCACAAAAAAAACTACCATCCACATCCTGCTCAAACTATTCATCTTGCATCATAGTTTATGAAGAGTAAGAATCATCTTAAAACAGACTACTTCTCTTAAACAATTAGCGTTATACTTCATTGGCTTGCCCCAGTGTTATTACTATGTTGAGTACGTATCAACATAAATCCAAGCCAAAAAGAAAACGTTATATCATAAAACCAGATTCATTACAGCCTTACAGGTGTTAAGAATTCAATGAAAGGAGAGAATGAACAAAATGTATTGAATGAATTGAATTACAAAGCTTTACAAGGCATTTATATCAGCCTCTAACAGAAAGCTAATTACGTAATAGAATGACTAACTTAACTAACTTTCTAACTAACTCTTCTTCTCTGTTACAATACTGTGTTTGACTTTTGACTTTAGTTCCATATTTTCGATGTGTGAAGCTATACTCCAAAAAGAAAACGTTATATCATAAAACCAGATTCATTACAGGATATCTCAAAATACCTTCCGTCGTCTGTACTATATACAATTTGTCCAAGGCATTGGTTGTCCTAATTTCCATCAATACTTACCACCGCCATGAATTCCAAATCACGCGAATTTCATGATCCCACTCAACTGGTTCGAGAAGGAAAAAAAAGGAAGTCACGCTAAGAAAGAGGAACCCAAACAACATCTTCTCTTTCATCTTATGAAACTGATAGCGATATGAATACCATCAGATAAGCAAGCAGATGTTTCACTCAGCGCAGATAAGCAATAGTAGAGATGCCATCTATTTCAATGATAGTTCTGACAATAATGAATCTTCCAGCAATGAAGCTAATATAGACATGCATGATAGTAAAAATAATGGAGAACCTTCAAAAGCGCAATGTGAAGCTGAGCGTTTGATCTGTTAGTCTTGATTAAACCCATCTCAATCTCTTCCGCTGAGAGTTTCAGATCACTTCCAATCACTGGCTCAAAAACCTGTCAACAGAGTCACGTTCAGTTGTCCTCTCTCTCTACCTATAAAGTCCTCCATTCTCTCTCTCACTCTCAAAGTCAGAAATAACGTACAATTTTAATTACAATTTATGAGGAGAAGGAGGTGATCTTACGCTGAGGAAATTGAAAACGGAGGCTAGTTCCCATCGTCCACGTAGTTTTGCAACCTCCGATTCGAAACGAGAATCGTCCAGAACTAGGACTGGCTGGTCCGCGCTTCCTTCTTTCGCCACTGGGAGAACATCTTTCCCGACGGCCTCGCTCTTCGTCGAAGCACGGGTCCGGCGACCGCTAATCATGGTAGCTTTTAAAAAGCGAAGCTGGAGGGGGAACGATAATTGTGCAATACCGGATTGATGGAGAGAGGGAGCTGAAGGATTCGTGCCGTGCAAGTTTTCTGGAGGATTTTCCCGCCTAAATCAGTTTCACCTCGGGTTGAGATAGCGGTTAAAGTTGGGTTAGATTTCTAGAATTCTAGGGTTAATTTCAGAGGCCGCCATGTCGTCTTTTCAGCTCAGTTTCCTTTCCCTCTCTCAATCAATCCGTGCCGTTTTGAAGTTACTCTACTACCACTACTCGGACGGAGGTTAAAAAAAACTTTTTTTTTTTAAACTTGCATTTGTATCCCTACCTATCATCCGCTTTTTCAATTGGCGACTATCAAAATTGCAATTTTCATATATTTAAACCATTGTAATTTTAAGAATTTATATCTCGACCGGTATCTGGCTCTTTGAGATTGTGCTACAAATTCTATTTTCATCCATGTTTACAATCAGATATACAACAATATATGAATTACAAGACTGACGATTTAAATCGTATTTTATCAATTTTTATGGTTTAATTGAATAAATGATAGTCGAGGGTGAAAATATAATTTCTTCAAAGTTTCCATTGAGAAATTATGTCCTACTCTTTGGATTAGTTTGAGGTATGAGATGAGATGAAAATTTTATTAATAATATTAAAATAATTTATAAATAGTAGTAAGATAATTTGAATTGAATATTTTTTAGATTTTAGAAAATGAGAAAGAAAGATAAAGTTGAATAAAAAATATTATAAAGTTACAAATATTGTTAAAACATAGTTTTATAATATTATTTTTGTTTGTGGATTTGAAAAGGTTGAATTATTTTTTATTTAAAAATTTAAAAAATTTGTAATGATTAGTTTAAAAATTTTGTATTTGAATTATGTTTGAGAAGAAAATGATATGAGAATTGTAGGATGAGATCTATTTCTAAACAAGTCCGTTCTTTGATCCAATTATATTTTAAGACCTAGTTTTGTTTTTTGTTTATATATACACACACACACAAAGGCATTATATCTTCAACTATATATATATATATAAAGGCATTATATTCTTAAACTATATATATATATATAAAGGCATTATGCTCTTAGAGATGAGAGCAATGATTGTTCACTTCCTTCGGTATCTTCATTAGATGGACTTCACTTTGCAACGGTTAAACCGATGTTAAGGCAACAACAACATCCAATACAATTCTTCCATGTAAGCAAGTCCACACAAAAGCCATATAAGATCAATATACTAGATCAAATCAAGATTTTAGCAGAAAACACAACCACAACATCTTTCGAGTTTTCGACCCTCACAAACTTTAGACTGCCACTGCAAGTTCCGTTGCCCACCGCCGTGTTTTGCGTCACCAACGTGTTCTGTCGCCACCATCACAATAGGCACCTATTTTGTCGTTGCCTGTTCCGCCAATCACTAAATAACAGGCATGGAGTTTTTTTTTTTTTTTTTTCAACTCTCGCTCTTTTCTTCTCCCAGGCCATCTCTCCCTACCTGCCATCCAACTTTTCATTCATTTCCAAACTCTCTTTCTCAAGTCAAATACAGAGCTACGAGCTTTTTTATCAAATGCAAAAGCACAACCTAGCCTTTGTCTCGTCTAAGCCACCACCCTAGCCAAATCATATTGCTGTCCCATTGCAGCCTGCAAATGGAACTCAAGGAAGCACTGCTTCTACTAGAACAGATCGTTATTTGGTTGAGGAATTAGGATTTAACGTAGAGTAAGAGAATGGCGGTCTGTGAGTTATTTTCTCTTCGGTGGGTTTCATGCGAGAGGATGAAGAGACAAGGGAGAGGGGGTTGTGGAGTTTCGCATAGGATCGACTGCGGCGACTTTGATCGAGTGAGGAGGGTCACAATTTCTGTCTTGGAGAGGAGTGGGTGGAGAGGGGGGTGAGTTTCATGCGAGAGGATGGGAGACGGAGGAGAGGGGAGAGAGGGGGAGGGGGTGTGGGGTTTCACGTAGGGTGCATGCGCATGAGAATTAAAATGAGGAGTCTATTTGTCAACAGCCCATTGGAGGGCTGTTATTTGAAATTTATTAGACCGATTGATCTAAAGTTATTCTCTTATTAGATGGCTCTTATAGCATCATACATGGTTTTTATTATTGTGCCTGTCCATACATGGATGTTGGTGTGCTAACATTTTCTTAAAAGAATTTAAGAGCTTTTGTATAGGAGAAATAACCTATTATATTTCACGATGAATCTAAGATTTAGTTTGTTTTTACAATTATTCTCAACTTAACTCATTTGTAAAAACATACGAGACCTAAATGAGTTCCAATTATAAGATTAACTAATATTAAGTATAAATTCATACGTGGCTTAAAATTCATACGTATTCAAATTTTCTCTTGTCAAGTTACGAGAAAAATGGATAGAAAGGTGCAAAAAGGAAAGGTCTTATGACAATTTTTATTATTTTGATGTCTACTGTATAATTCATTTTCTTTTACTGTTCCCTAACTTAAGTAACACTATAACTTTTGCATCACGGGCTTCAAATTGATAGATATTTTGAGTATTTTTAGATTGGCCTAGATAGCATGGTTAATGGTTAAATACAAATTAACTAATAAAATTGATCTCTTTTAATTATTTTAAGTTTTTAAGACAAATTATGATTTCACATATAAGAACAAAGGTCATGAATTCAAAACTTTGATTCCATGTTTTATCTATTTAATTATATTTTTTAGATATTAAACTTATTTATTGAGAATGAATTTAGCTCATACGTAATAAAAATATTTAAATATAAAATAAATAATAAAATCTATCTATTTTACGCATGGTAAACTTTTGGGACCAAGCTTTAAGAAAATATGCAGAGAAAATGCCATCACAACGCACAATTAGAATTGCAAGAAGCGCCGAATCATGTCATCACATCAAGTTGCTCATATAATATCTGAAATTGACACCAGAAAAAAAATATAGAAAAAGAAAAGGAAATTAGTCATAACGTGTGCGCACAAATACAAGCTCGCGCGTCTCGTTTGTCGACACGTTGACTTTCAAGGTTTTACAAAAGGCAACTTGAGAATGGGAGCTAAAACGTGGGCCATTGAGTAGATTTTTTGATTGGATTTGGACGTGACTCCACAGTTATTATGTCATAAACAGTGCGCATAGCTCAAAATCAACCTAATGTCAACGTCCCTATACAACATGTCCAATAGCTATTGGACCTTCCACCGCCCTATTATTTTTATTTATTTATTTATTTTTATTATTATCCTTTTTCTTACTATTTTTTTTTTTAAGAAAAATGTCAACTTATGTTCGAATGCCATGGAAAAGCAATAAAAATTAGGAGTTTGAATCCTAAATGCAAGTGATTTGATTCCAAATATAGAACGCAGTGTACCCAACAGTTGATCAATCATAGGAGAGCTTGGAAAAAAACTGATTGATACCTGAAACAAAGAAGGGATAAAAAAAAAAAAACCATCTTGGCAACTGGCAAGAACTCAGTCCCCTCCTAACCCACAAAAAAAGCTAGTTTCATACTTGTGGAAAGGGGAAAAAAGGAAAGATTATTTAATATCTGAAAAAAGAAAAAATAACCATGCCAATTGTTTTTAGCTCAGAAAAAGATCTCAATTATTTTAGGGCTCGTTTGGATACAAATATAAGACCATCTCATCTCATTTAATTTAATTTTAACTAATAATCTCATTATTATTTACAAACTATCTCATCTCATCTCATCTCACTATTCAAACGGGCTCCTTAATTTGCGTATAATATGTTTAGCCACACCATGAAAGGTCAAGAGTAGACAGAATATGAGACGAGTTGATGACAAATATAAGAGAATCCATCGTTCCAACTACTACAGTATATATGGCATCAAAGTAAGCGGCAGATTGATCATCAATGACAATTGAATTCGCCTCTGTTTTTTCAACCCTTATATATTGGCTTAAACAATTTATTCCTAGCACATGTAGCAGCATCAGCATGCATGAGTTTGATACTTGATCAGAACCGTAAAAAAATTACAACATTGAAAATCAGACGATTGGACGGTGAGAATGTGTTGAAATCAGTATAAATACATAATAGTTGAGCGTTCTTTTATGACTTGGAGAGTCAGCAATTTGAATGTGAATAGCTTCAAGAATGTGTTAAAATCTGTATATTAGTTGAGTGATTTTTTTTTTTTTTCCCTGAATTGTAGAGTTAGCAAATTTAAAGCGATTACTTCAATACAATCAGTCAAACCCAATTAAATTAAATTATCACTGCACAAATCCAAATCAGTATTATAACACTAAATAATGTCCCTATGAAAGCTCTCTACCACCTTCCCCTTAATATTCTAATGAGCCCAGATTTGAAAACATTTACAAGATCAAATTATATGGCTAGATTTGGCATTCTTATATATATATATATAATATATATATATATATCTATATATATTGATGAGCCTATTAAAGAGCAAAAATATCAAGAACAAAATCAAATTATATGTGCACTAATATTGTGGAAGTAGAAGTCGGGGGCATAGAATCAAGAACTAAAGATGTCAGAAACGAGGTCGCCTCTACCTTTGCTATTCAGAAGACGTTCCAGTGGCGAAATCAAGAACTTAACCTCAGTTTCCAGCAGTCTTCTACCAGCTTTTGGAACCATCGTGGATGAAGGGCACTTGCAGCTCAAGAAATATGTAATTGCTCCCTACGATCGCAGATACAGGTGATATTTAAAACGACTGTAGTTTTCCAGAATCCTGATCTCTTTTTTCCCAATATATGTGTGTATGTTTTGGTGAAAAAATGAATGGAAAAAGTGCACATATACATGGAAAAAAAAGTGACTCTGCTACAATAGGTTGAGTCCTGGTAACTATTTTAAAAGCTTCTAATGTTTTCGGGGAGGAATTATATATAGCTCCAGTCAATGCAGTTCTATTTGCATATATGTTTTTCATTCATTAAACTTCTCTTTAAGACAAGAACAATCGGTCTGGTCGCTTTTAGAGCAGTGTTTAAAAGCGATGAAATAGATAGAGAAAACGATGTTTTTTTGAGGCTGTCCCAACCTGAGGGGACATTCAACATTTCAAAGCCAATTCCAGCTCTATTCAACAGTTACTATTATGATGAATCATATCCACCTCTTCATGATCTCTAACTTTTGGTCTAAATTATTGTGAATTTTGTTGAGAATCTGTATAAAAAACAGTAGTGGGGTGTGGCTCAGGTTGTGGCAGACATTTCTGGTGGTGCTAGTGGTTTACTCGGCATGGGCATCGCCTTTCGAGCTAGCCTTTGGAAAGGTCGCAAGCGGATCACTCGAGCCCGTTGATTTAGTCGTAGATGCCTTTTTCGTTGTTGATATAATCTTAACTTTCTTCATCGCTTACTTGGATAAGTCAACCTATCTCCTTGTCGATGACCGCAAGAAGATCGCTTTGAGGTAAGAAACACCTTTGTTTGATCTATGCATTTTATAGATAAGCTACACTCCAAAATTTTAATCACCAGAAATCTTCGAACCATACATGCCAACGTGATCTACATGAATTGATAGGTGGCTGTTGAACCGTTGGATGAATGGGTTGAGCTGACCAAGGAGGGGATTTTAGTAATGATCAGATTCTTGATCACGTTGTTAATTTTGTATTTATCATGCCAGTTTGAGGTAGACCCATTAGCGTAGAAAAGGGGTCTACGAAAATCCAGGGACTGTTTGCTATAGACTTCTTGCCTAACAAAGCCCCGACGAAAGTAGCCCTTGTAAATTTCGAAAGGGCAACTGTCTTTACCCTCCTGCATGTGTATAATATTTTTGTATAATAGGTATGCTGTATCACATTGTAGCCTGTAGGTAGTTTTTTTATTTAAAAAATTTACAAATAAAACTATTTAAAAATCATGGGAAATGATATTTGAAGGAGTGTTTAAACATCGCATAATCTTTTTAAAAAAATTGAATAACTATAAGCTCCACATGAAAAAAAATTAATTTTTTAATAATAAAATATACTATTTTTTTTAAAAAATTGTGTGCCGCTTACACACTCATTAATTATACATCAGGCAGAAATAGGGTTTATGTAAGATATGACCACACTAAGGAGTTTTAAGATGGATTTATTTTAAAACAAAAATTTGAGAATTTTATTTCTTCAATATTGTATTTTTTGTTTTTTGTTTTAATCAAACATGACATGATGATATTATTATATTTAGACCCAACGCCGGACTGAGGACAGGTATCAAAATTTAATAGGTGTTGATCGTTTGTGTTATAAGATGAATGAAATGGGCATTTTTATTCCAAATGCAAAATATGAGGACTATATTATATTGTTTTGTTGAAATTAAGAGTTTATTTTTTGAAATCATTTGGAGTACACAGACCAAATGATTTAATCCTAATAAATGAAGAAGGTATGCCCAATTTTTATTTGAAAAGGTTATAGAAGTAACTTCAACTAGAATGGATGATACCCTCTTTTCTAAGCTTTCAGATTTCAACCGTTAATCTGTTATGTTAGGCGTAATGGGATTTTTATTAAGTTTCTCAACCTTTCATTTTCATCTGTTTTCCTTCTATTTAAATGCTTGAATAGAAACATGAATGAATGTCAAGCTCTAACCAATTAAAATGATGCCTATCAGGTACGTCAAAAAATTATGGTTCCCCATGGACGTAGCCTCAACCCTGCCATTTCAGTTTCTATACAGAATCTTCACTGGCAAGATGCACCGAGGTGACGTATTTGGCTTCCTCAACCTGCTTCGCCTATGGCGACTCAGGCGTGTCAGTGAACTCTTCACAAGGTACATTCTAGTGTGGAGAACACATATTCTACGTTGTCGATATGGTAAGAATTGATTTAGCCGAAAATTTTTAAAAAATTTAATCTGACATATCGACAATGACGAGAATGTATCCTCCATGTTACTTGTAAATATAATTATTGTATGTATAAAGCATCAAGCTGCAAGAGCAACTTATCATTTCTAATTAGCACTTCATCTTCTCCAGGCTAGAGAAAGACACACGCTTCAGTTACTATTGGACAAGATACTGCAAGCTGATAGCCGTAAGTAGCTACCTCTATTCAACTATACCTTCACCTTTACTTCTTTATGCCATGCAAACTTCATTCAAAGGTGAAATTGTCTTACCTCAAGAGTTTTCATCACGGATTCTGACTAATCCATTGCAGGTTACGCTATTTGCAGTGCATTCAGCAGGCTGCTTCTATTACTGGCTTGCCGCCAGTCATGGACAGCCAGAGAATACATGGATTGGATCGCTGGTCCACGATTTCAAGCACAGGAACATCTGGTTAGGCTACACCTATTCCATGTACTGGTCGATTGTCACCCTCACCACCGTCGGCTATGGAGACCTGCATGCAGTGAATACAGGGGAGAAGATTTTCAATATGTTATACATGCTATTCAACATTAGCCTCACTGCTTATCTTATTGGAAATATGACAAATCTCATTGTCCACAGCGCTGCCCGAACATTTGCCATGGTAAAATCTCCTGCCCTCTTCCAGTTGATCTTTTTTTTAATAAAAAATATAGTTTATTTATATTTGATATTAAAGTTTAGGGTTTCCAATCAGTGGCCTAAAAGAACTGTTGACATTTATAAAAGCACTACTTGTACTGGATTGTCGATATTCTATACCAAATCACTGAAGCTTCTAGGAAGAGCAATAAGGCTTCGTTTGGTTACTAAACCTCTCTCAACACAAAATATAATAAACAATTCAACTTTTTCAAATTCTAAAATAATAATAATATTAAAAAATAATATTCTGACAATATTTTATCATCTCAACTCAACTCAACTCAACATCCAAACGCAACCTAAGAGCATTAACAAGCTCAAGACTCAAGATTATTCCTATGGAATTGGAAATAAGCCAAACATGTAAAGCAAAACCATTTTTATTTTTTTTTAATAAGTACATCCAAAGCAAAACTCCAACCACATCTGGTTTTGTAAAATGAACTGGATTGCTCAATTCTTCAAAAAGATGTCAATCCACTACAAAACCCATATACGCATTTTGGTCTCAGCCAGTCGTTTGAACACTGAAATGTTTGGATGATGGGTTTGCAGAGAGATGCCATCAATCAGATATTAAACTATGGAAGCAAAAATAGACTCCCAGAAGGACTGAGAGAACAAATGCTGGCACACATGCAACTCAAATTCAAGACAGCAGAGCTAAAGCAGGAAGCAGTACTAGAGAACCTGCCCAAGGCAATAAGATCAAGCGTTGCCCAGCACCTTTTCCGCAGAACTGCTGAAAACACCTACCTATTCAAAGGAGTCTCAGAAGACTTCATTGCCCAATTGGTAAATATATTTCTTCCCTCTCAATCCAATAATATAGCATGCGGATGAGTGATGTTTTTACGAATACTAGTAGTAATAATGACAGTAATAATCCAATGAAATTTTTGCAACTAGTGGAAAAGATTAAGATGTTAAACCATAGTCAGCATGATTACTAAAACAAAAAATCTACTCAACCTCCTACTATTCACACAACCTCCACACTCCACATTATTTTTAATTTTTATTATTTTTTTCTTTTATTAAATATTTATTATATGAATAATGAATAAAAAATTTGAAATAATTTAAAAAGAATAAACTCAAAAAAAAATTTTAAAAAAATATTAAAAATTTAAAAAATTTAAAAAAGTGTGGAGTGTGGAGTGTGGTGGAGGTTGTGTAGCAAAGCTCTACTAAAAACATTTATATTGATCATGAAGGTTCCATATGTCTAGGGCACTTTAGGGTAAAACCACAGGATCGCCAGTTCACCAGTAACTCAATCATCAGTATCAAATAAGAAACTCAGAGTACTAAGCAGGAAAAATTGATCTTTAATTCTAGAAAGCTGCTCTCTTAGTAGTACCTGGTGTAATTTCTTCTCACAGGTGACAGAGATGAAAGCAGAATATTTTCCACCTAAGGTGGAAGTTATCTTACAAAATGAAATAGCAACGGATTTCTACATCTTAGTATCAGGAGCAGTGGTATACCATCTTTCCCTCCCTCCCTCCCTATGGCATTCTCATTCTATACAATCTCAGGTGCACAATCTGAATCATATCTGGAAGTGCAGGACATACTGACATACAAGAATGGAACAGAGCAGGTATAGCATCTCTCTCTCTCTCTCTCTCACTAAAGGAAAAACCACCACGAGGTAACAGATTCTCAATTTAATAGGCAGACAAAATTCAGAAAAAAAGTAATTCTCTTGAAACTTATGTTGCATTGTACATCCTAATCATCATGTAACCCAGAGATTTCATTCACATTACATCAAAGTGAACAAAAAAAAAAAAGGCTTACAAATTTTAATAGGGAATCGCATATTTTTGCACAAAATAAGAATTTAAGAGGATGAACAATCATAGAGAGACTGTCCTGCCCTTGATGCAAATTCTGGATCAAAACTTACAAGAGATTACATCTGACAGACTACTGATAGTTTCTAGTGTATCTACAAGAAGATGCAACAAACCACATCAGACTTGCTGAAAGGCCGCATTTTCTCTTAAAAAAAACAGATCAATTCTCGTCACTATACACTTTCAACAGCAACCTGCAATCGAAAATTGACAAAATATAGTGTAAACCAGGTCCATGATGGGGGAATGTACTCATTAAGAAAAGTGTCCATCACAACTATCAACACAATATATAAAATTGCACACAATAAAAATACATAGCAAAAAAAAGGCTATGTCAGTCTTGATCATCCTTTCTGAAAGATACACACGGGAGAGAGTTCCAAAAGATCACCCCCCCTCAAAACTAACATAAAAAAGAAAAGAGATGATGCCAGGGAGATTCTGCTCATGTTTTAAACAGAAAACCATAAACCTTTCTGAAAGTGACCTAACACATTTTTTATGTTATTTGAATGGACTCATATGAGTTTTTCAGTTTTTGTCAAAGCTCGGATCTGCAGACATGGCTGGGGAAATTGGGGTGTTTTTCAATATCCCGCAACCTTTTACAGTGAGAACCAGGAGGCTGTCCCAGGTCATTAGACTCAGTCATCATGATTTCAAGCAAATGCTGCAACCACATAGTGAAGATGGAAAGACAATTATCTCCAACTTCATTCAGGTTTTTTTTTTTTTTTGATAAGTAAATAGATAGCTTTATTGAATAGAATGAAACTAGGCAATGCCCAAGTACACAGGAAGTATACAAAGTGAGACACCTAATTACATTCTAGTGAACTGAAAAGAAGATAGAAACTCATGGACACTCCGACCCTTCAGTACAATAGCAGAAAACCACTGTAAAAGAGAGAATACAAAAAAATTCCAGATTTCCCCCACTGCACTCTCCTTGTTGTTAAAGCATCTATCATTCCTTTTTGACCATAAAGACCACATTAAGCACAAATGTATCATACGCCACGCTGCTGCCAATTTTGCACTGTTATGCCTCCTGTTCCAGCATGCTAGTAGTTCCACCACACTCTTAGGCATTACCCAACTCAGTCCGGCTCTACCAGCCCATAATTCCCCCACCATCTCACAATGTAAAAGCAAATGATTTATTGATTCTCCATTCCTTTTGCACATGTAGCACCACTCCATGACCACCATACCCCGCTTCCTTAAATTATCAACCGTCAATATCTTTCCAAGCACGGCTGTCCAAGTAAAAAATGCAACTTTAGACGGAACTTGTGCTTTCCAAATATTCTTCCATGGAAAAAAGATGGGTTGTAGTGCTGTCAAAACCTTGTAAAAAGATTTAACAGTAAAATTTTTTCTCCTCGTGTGAATCCACAACATACGGTCTCCCCCATTTCCTCCTACATTTGCTAAATACAAGTGGCTAAAAAAAGGCTGTCATCTTATCAAGTTCCCAATCCTGAGCATTTCTGATAAAAGTGACGTTCCAAGTTACCGTCCCATTGGTACAACACAGTACATCTGAAACTGCCGCCTGCTGATTTCCAGCCATGTTAAAAGCGACTGGAAAGATAATGGAAAGAGGTCTTTCCCCACTCTAAGCATCGTGCCAGAAGTGAAGTCTTGCTCCATCACCCATTCCAAACCTAATATGTTTTTCAAAGATGTTCCACCCCTTGCTAATAAATTTCCATAAGCTCACTCCTTATCCTACCCTCCTTAGAACACCATCCCCCTCCCACTCTCCCACTCACTACCGTACTTGTGTTTGATTACCTCTCTCCACAATGAGTTCCCTTCCATTTGATACCTCCACAACCACTTACCAAGAAGGGATTTGTTGAAGGTGCTCAAATTTTGTACCCCTAATCCCCTGTTCGCAATTGGACAGCACACCCTTTGCCAACTTACAAGGTGGAATTCGGTTTCCTCCCTTGTCCCCCCCCAAAAAAAAAAAAAAACAAAAAAGCTCTAAACAACTTTTCCATACGGTTAGCCACTCCCACCGGCAAAGGAAAGAGGGAAAGGTAGTAAGTAGGAAGATTGAAAAGGGTATTAATAAGTGCTAATCTCTCCCCTTTTGATAAATATTGCCGCTTCCACCCCGATAGTCTTTTCTCAATCTTCTCTATCACTCCATCCCAAATGCTCTTTGGTTTAAATGACGCCCCCAAGAGGAGTCCAAGATATTTCATAGGAAGTGAAAATTTTTTACATCCCAACAACTTAGCTAGAGAAGCAATATTACTCATAACCCCCACCGGTACCAACTCTGACTTCCCCAAGTTCACCTTAAGTCCCGAAACAGCTTTAAAACACAAGACAGCCCTTAGAGCTTGAATCTGGTCACTAGCAGCATCATAAGCGTGTCATCCGCAAATAATAAGTGAAAAATGGAACTGACACCATTACTATTGTTGCCCATCGAAAAACCAGTAATAAAACCCCCCCTAACGGTAGCCTCCACCATGCGGCTCAAAGCCTCCATAACTAAAACAAAGAGGAATGGTGATAATGGATCCCCTTGTCGCAAACCCCTTGAAGGCTGAAAAAAACCACAAGATTTTCCATTGACTAAAACCGAGAACCGAGTGGTCGAAACACAATGTTTAATCCATTTGCACCACTTGCTTCCAAAACCACATCTTCTCAACATATAAAAGAGGAAATCCCAACACACATGATCATAGGCCTTTTCTATGTCCAACTTGCATAGGACCCCCTTAATGCATTCTCTTAACCGGCTGTCCAAACACTCATTTGCTATCAAAATGGAGTCCAAAATTTCCCTCCCCCGAACGAAAGCATTTTGAGGTTTGGAAATGAGTTTGTTCATCACCAAACTCATGTGATTAGCTAACACCTTTGAAATAATCTTGTAGATCCCACCTACCAAGCTAATTGGCCGGAACTCTTTCAAATTATGAGCACCAACTATCTTGGGGATAAAAGCAATAAAAGTAGCATTTAATGACTTCTCAAACTTAAGATTAGAATGAAAAGCATGGAAAATCTGCATCACTTCCTCCTTCACTATCTCCCAACATTCATGAAAAAAAGCCATCCGGGCCCGGGGCTTTATCCTTGCACATGCCTCTCACCACTAGATGCACCTCATCTTCAACAAACGGCCTCTCCAACCAACTTGCTACCTCTGAATCTAGCTGGTCAAACAATAAACCATCCAGTTTGGGGCGCCACTCAACTTTTTCAGCTAGGAGCTCCTCATAATACTGCACTATATGGTCTTGGATCTCTTCGGGAGATTGTAACACATTCGAGCCTGAATGAAGGACTTCAATAGCGTTGTGGCGCCTATGAGAATTGGCCACCTTGTGAAAGAACTTAGTGTATTTATTTCCCTCCTTCAACCAAAGCGCCCTTGATTTCTGCCTCCAAGATATTTTCTCCATCAACAACACTTTCTCGATTTCGATTACCGCCACTTTCTTTCTTGACAAAGAATCCTCATTCACCTCTCCAATTCATTCAGGTTTTAAAAATTGTGATCTGTTCTATTCTCAGCTATAATCAGAATCAATGTTTTATCAAGAAATTAAACAGATCAGACATCACAAAAGAAGTCATAGGGAAAATTACTTCTCCCTGGAAAGTCCATATGGGGACTTAAAGAAGTTGAAAATGTTTTAAACAAGCACATGTAGGGTTGCTTTGACATTGACACAGCAGAAGAACCCTTATGGTTTGGTGTGAAAATAAAGCAAGCCCTTATTTTTGTATGGATAGATATCATGATCTGAACAAAAAGCAATTTTAGCCATGGAATTTGGCTTCAAAATATAGCTAGCAGCTGGAGAATCCATTCTTTCTTTCCTTCTTTATATTTTTATATCTCACTCTAATGTCAGATGTATTTATTTATACTGAATCCTCCACACAGTACCTGAAGGGCTTAAAACAAGAGATGCTAGAGGAAATACCCTATGTAACAGAATTGCTAGGTGGCCTGACCACAGAGGTATATATTCTTTAATTTTCCATATATACACTATGCTTGCAAACCTGATTCTTCTTATCTGGGTGTTAATGAGCAAGATTTACCACATCCTTGGAATGCCTACTAAACACATTCACTGTATCAGAAAAAGATTGAACCTGTGACTTCATTTTGCACCACTATTTTAAGGGGCCGAGATGTCATATATAAGTACTTTCAATTATAGTAAGTTGATATTGTGTTTTGAAATATCTAATATGGTTAAAATATCCTCATATAACGTATGGACAACAGCTTGTCAAATGCAAATAAGAATCTTTTTTGATTTTTCAAGAAAAAACAAGTGTAACGTAAGGAAAGTAATGCATTTAAAGGGAAAAGGAAGGATTTAAAACTTTACCATTTTAGCCTCAATTTTGTGGGAATGCTTCCATACAAAATGGGAGGAGAGGGGGGCAATGAAGGTAGGAAAAAAAAACTCAAACTTCACCAAAGTTGAGTCTTCATTCCATACATACAGGAAAACAAAATTTTAACAGGTAAGAGAAATCCAGTGGCACTTAGACAGGTACAATGCAATCCTAGCTATTTGTGAAAATGTCATCTTCTGATCTATTTGTCATTCCGGTGACAGATATGTCATTGTTTCCCAGGCCTGTTACAAATTCCAGTTGCAATAATTAGGTAGTGATAATCAGTGCATATTCTTTGCAGCATACAGTGCCAAATGAGGGCACACACAATCATGAAGCCCCGAGTTATCATGGAGATCCAAATGTAGAAGGTAACCTAAAGCCTCATTCAATATAAAATTAAGAGACAGCTATTAGTATTTGTGCACACTTTTTTAACTCGGATGTAGGTGAGACATGGAATATCAGGTAAGAGTTACACATAATGTCCCATACCCTGCATGGTTTCTCATGATTACCCACAACTGGCATACTTTCATGAGCAGAACATACTGGCTGCCCCTTGGATCAATCCTTCAATTAGTGTATGTAACATACTGGGCTCGCAACCAACAGATACAAGTCAAGATTGCTACATATTTTTCTTAAATAAATGCCAATTTAAGAACTCTTAGGAATTTGTGAACTTCAGTAGAATTCAAGCTACTGTCTTGCAGGAACAGAAGAAACTTCTAAATCAATAACAAGCACATTTTTCATAAGGGTGATAGTCCATGGGCATCATCCAAATGAAAATGCAAAGGAAGATGACATGATGGGAAAGCTTATAAATCTGCCTGACTCAATAGAAGGCCTTTTCAGATTAGCAGGTATTACCACACATGCATACCTCCAAAAGATTCTCAAATGCTAGTATTTTTCATGAATCATTACCAGAAGACATGCTAAAGTACTTAACCAAACACTGATTCACTATCAAGATACTGTGAGATATCCTCGGCAGAAAACATACAAGTCCAAAATACATTTTAAATGTTTCACCAACAAATCAGAGGGACTGTGAGTCAGTGTGTGACAATTTAAAATTGAATTCATGAGATCTCATGAGTCAACAATAGATGGGCTAAGGTTCGGTGCTTTGACATATGTCCAAATTATTTAGACTATATGTGACAATAATTTTCTACTCTCACTCTATGTCAATTTATTGATTCACTATTCGTATGAATTAAACAAGAGAAGACTCACCAGACTGATATACTCTTACATTTTGTCAATGCAGAGAAAAAGTTTGGCAAAAGAGGAAGCAAAGTTCTCATGGTTGATGGCTCAGAAGTGGAAGAGTTGAGGGCTTTAAGAGAGAATGACCACTTGTTTATCTTTTGAACGCTAACATAATATTTGATCAAATGCCACCTTAGTAATCCATTGCCATGGGCAAGTGATGATTTCAAACCATCTTCAAAGTATTTCAGAAGCATGACATTGTTCTCTTTGAATTCATATCTGTCATCAAGGCTCAAAGAGATACCGGTGGAAAATAGTACCACTTACAACTTTTAATCTCTGCTGTTGAACATGTCTAAGACAGTGTAAGCAGCTTTCTGAAATCGTTCCTTCTCTTCCTCCAAGGTCCTCTTCCTCTCAAGAGCAGAATCTTTGCATTTCTCCATCTCTTCCATTATTCCAGCAGAGTTTTGATCAATCTCACTGCAGAGTATGGTAGTGATGAGAAGCAATATCTATCAACTTAGTAGTGCTAATTACAAACTCACTTAATCATTTTAAGCATGTTTTCCATTGCCCCTTGGAATTCTTGCAACATATCTGCATTCAGTAAAAGCAACATCAAGTTTGAAGGAAAAAATGCGCAGGTTCTAGGAATCTTCATTGGAAGCAATAAACTCTACTCGTCGTCAAAATGGAAGCAAATCAAGCGTGTAGCTGACTCAACTAGAGCAAAAAGGATTTTGGTTGGTGTGAGCATCAAACCCACGACCTCTGATTGGAGAGGCTTCAGTACTTCGAATCTGTTCTAATATGCTTTATCATTTATAAATGAACTAGTATAAATACACACGGTGAGAAAGAGAATCTTCGCAGATGTGACGTGATCCACTATTTCTCAGATACTACGTACGGACGGACAAGTTCAGAGGTCGCTTATTAATGAATGTTATCTTAAAGAAAACGGTGGCAAGAAACGTCGCTTATTAAAAACTTAGAGACACAGAAGATGCTTTGGCAGATTTGGTTCAACATTGAAATATCACCAATTACTCAAGTATTGGTGGATAATTAGCATGAATCTATGATACTCCTGGTGCGATGTCTGTTACAAGAAAAATGAAAAAAATAAAAATGAGAGAGAGAGAGAGAGAGCGAGCGAGCTTGCGCTTAACATTTTATGCGATAAAATAAAGCCTTTCACATTTACAGGAAGCTTGAAGGAATTCAATTACTAACGAACTCTTTGGCGTCTTGGAAAGCACTTTTGTTCCTTTCATTTTGCTGAAATAAAATCGAAGGAATCGTACAACCGAAGTAGTAAACGTGATTTGACAGATTAATCACAGTGAGAATTTTTTAACTCTTTATTTTCCCTTCCAAACCATGTGAAATTTCTCAACATCACCAAATTATATTTAGGATAGACGGCGATAGACTTATGTGTGTCTGCGAGAGACAAGCAACTGACCGTAGACGAGAGAGGAGAGCTGAGAGTCAGCTTCCGGAGCAGTAAGGAGTTGAGCATCCGAGTGAGGTGGGGAGGTCGCCATTGCTTTCCTCTCTGGGAGAGTTTGAGAGTCGGACTTCTATAGTTCTAATGGGCGGGACGGGATTTCAGAGGGAAGGCTGCCTCGAAGTTCTGAAACGTGCCCCCCGACTCGAACTGCTTTTATATTGAAGTGCACAATGAAATGGGCCTAATTAACTTTTACAAAATGGTAATGAGTTTGGGCTTGCCCACTTCAACCTGCACCGTTGGTCCGTTTCGCATTTCTTCGGCAAAACTTGATTATTCGTAGTTTTAGATGTTCAAACATCGTCTTTTAGAGATCGTTTGGATTGAGAAATTCTCTCATCTCATCTCATTTAATTATTATAATTTTTTATATTTTTATATAAATTATAATAAATAATTTAATTTTTTTAAATTTTAAAATAAAAATAATATTTTATTCAACTTTCATCTCATCTCAACTCACTATCCAAATATTTTGTTAATGTTTCCTTTCAAATTTGATGCAATACTCCACATTTTGAAGAGAATTTTGTCACAACCGCCTTTACCACTTAAATAAATTTAAACTAAATCCGATTAAGATCAATGCTTCAAAATCTCTTTCGTTGATTTGAAAGCAAGGGTCAGAGATAGATTATCTTAGAAAATTTATTTGATTTTGGCTCCCCATTATTTATTTCCCACTTATATTCTTGACGGCCAAACAAAAAAACTCAAAAAGTAAAAGCTTGCTCTCAAAAGAAAATGTTGACCAAAATTAATATGGTATAATGTTCAACTCATTTCTTGTCTTTTTATCTTTACATTTTTCTTTTTCTATCGAAAACAATGAAGAGCTTTTACAAGCCAAAACTGGATTTACCAGTAATCTTTACAGGAGCAATAGCCGTCTATAAATCGATGAAACCTGTAATTATCCCTGACAATAATTTCTCTATTATAAACCTGAGATATAATCTTCATAGCCAAGTGACAGCCTCCACAAATCCGCAGGTTGTTCACAACCCGGATGGGAGTTCCTGCAAGGCTGCTTATAAGACCGAAAGCAACGGCCAACTTCTCGCTATGCTGAGATGATGCCTCTTCCTCTGGTTCTTCTTTTGGTAATCTTTCCTCTAACTCATCCAACATGGCATAAATTTCTGCAGATTGAGGGCTAAAAAAATCTCCAGCTCTGAATTCATGAACAATGCCGTTCAGCTCTATTAGACTGCATCCTGGGTGCTTCTGTACCCCTAGATCATGCAGTTTCTTTCTCGCCCAGCTCACTTCATCCCATCTACCGGCCTTTGCATATATGTTTGAGAGTAGCACATGAGCTGCATCATTTAGAGGGTCAATCTCTGTGAGATGTTTAAATGCATGCTCTGCTAAATCTATGTTTTGGTGGCTTCCACATGCTCTAAGCAAGGCACTCCAGATTGAGACATCTGGTTCTATTGGCATACTATCAATGAGTTTTACCGCCTCTTCTAACTTCCCAACTCGACCTAGAAGATCAACCATGCACCCATAATGCTGGATTCTAGGAGCAATTTTGTAGACAGTAGTCATGTTGTTGAAATACTTGTACCCTTCATCAATTAAACCTCCATGACTACAAGCAGATAAAAGAGCTATAAAGGTGACATAATCTGGCTCTATTACTGTTTCTTCCATTTTCAGGAAAAGATCAATCGCTTCCCGAGCTTTCCCCTCCATGGCATGCGCTCCAATGATTGCTGTCCACACAAACACATTTTTCTCCGTTATCTCAGAAAATAACTCGTAGGCTTTATCAATGCTTCCGCACTTTCCATACATGTCAATTAGGGCAGTCCCCAACATGCTATCCAATTCAATATGATTCTTTTTTACGTAAACATGGACCCAAATGCCATTGTTCAATGCCCCAACACTAGCAGAGGAGGATAGCAAACTGATCAAAGTGAGCTTGTCGGGTTTTACATTTAGACTTTGCATATTAAGGAACAGCTTAAACGATTCACTGTGATGATGAAACCTGGTGCAGCACTTGATCAAGGTGTTCCAAGAAATCACGTCCTTCTCAGGGATTTCATTGAAGAAGGCTATTGCCTTCTCTATATCTCCACTTCTGCAAAACCCATCCAACATTGAATTCCACGACACTACAGTCTTACATGGCAACTGCTCAAATATTTTCCAAGCTTCATCCAATAGTTCACATTTTGCGTAGTGGTCTATCAAGGCATTCCCAAGAAACCCGTCAACAATCATGCCATATTTGACAATCATATTGTGGATGGATCTGCCTAACTCACGGTCCCCCATACGAGCACAGGCCGAAAGTGCAGTCAGAAGAACAACCTCATCCGGCTCCATATTTTGAGATCTCATTTCTTTGAACAACTCTAGACCTTCATAATAATAACCTCTTTGAACATAACCTGAAATCATCGTAGTCCATGTAATCAAATTCTTCTCTCTCATCTGCTCAAACAGGCACCTGGCTGCGTTGATTTTATTAGATTTCACATACCCACTGACCATTGTAGTCCATAAGACAACGTCAATTTCATATTTACATTTAGCCACAAGATCCTGTGCTCTCTCCATTTCCCCACACTTGACATACATATCCACCAGACAATTTAACAAATTCTGACTAATCCCCAACTCATTTTCTTCAATATAAAGATATAATTTCTCTCCCATTTTCAAGTCTCTCAATTTTGTACAGGCCGAAACCAAGCTAACCATGGTTATTTCATCAGGTTTAACCCCGCTGACCTTCATCCTCCAGAACAGACTCAAAGCCTCCCGAGGCATTCCCTGACGAATATAGCACGATATGATGGTATTCCAACTAACCACGTCTCTCTCAGGCAAATTCTCGAACAGCTGGTGTACGTATTTCAGTTCCCCGCCTTTCAAGTACAAACCCATTAGAACATTCGCCAAAGACTTATTGAAACCTAATCCACATTTCAAAATTCGACCGTGAACTTCCTTTCCTTCTCGGAAGGCAGAGACACCAGAACAAGCATGAAGAAGGAAACGAAAAGTGGAAATATCGAGTGGTACCCCTCGGGTAACCATGTGATGGTAAGTTGAGAAGACCTCTCGCGGAGAACCATTTTTTATTTGGCTTTCAATAAGTGTGTTCCAAATTATAGTCTCCGGGCCGTGTTCTTGGCTCAAAATATGGTGAACATAGCTGAGGTTCTCGTTGGAGATGAAGAAATGAAGGACATGGCTGGCTATGAGAGGGTCGTGGATGAGGTTTGTGGTGATTAAATGGGCGTGAATTCGTGAGAATTCCCTGATATTTGAACAAGATCTCAACAAAGAGATGGCGCCATCGGTGGGTATGGAAACGGGTTTGTGGGTGAAAATGTCTGTTGATCTCCGCGTAGGAACAGAGGGAGATGACAGGACAGAGGGAGAGATTGTCGCCATTACTGTGTAATAGCCGTTGATTCCCCTTCATTTTTTTATGCTATAAAAAGAGTTCACTACAAATAAAAGAAGGAAACTGCTACACCCACGGAAGATTTCGGTAACCGAAAGGCAAATGTTTTTTTTTTGTTGCTTTTTTTTTTTTAAATCATTTTTTTAAACACTTTAAATATTTTGGAAAAATATAAAAAAAATTATAAATTTATTTAAAAACACTTATTTAATCACTAAGTAAAAATAAAATAAAATAAAATACAATTCGGTAAAAATTTTCGGTAGAAAGTTTATGTGAGAATAGTATTTTTCATAAAAGAATAACAACAACTGCATGAGATATTTTAAGCACATGTTTGGATTCGAAAAATATTTCATCTAATCTCATTTTATTTTATCTCATCTTTATAATTTTCTCAAATTTTTACACAAAATATAATAAACAATTCAACTTTTTCAAATTTCAAAACAATAATAATATTCTAATAATATTTTTTTAACTTTCATATTTCATATAAAATCATCTCATCTAATCTAATCTTTGAATCCAAATTAGCCCTTATTCATTTTCATATTATTATTTAATATTTTATTATTCATTTTCATCTACTTTTTATTATTATTCACTACTATTTAATATTTTATCATTACTTTTTATCACTTTTTCATTACTATTTTAAGATAAATCATCTCACTATTTATCCTAAATCTTGAAACTCTTTATTAATATGACATATTGTAAATTTAATATGTTACCAGTTGGATTACCATTTTCGGCATTGCCTCGTCTTTACTTTATGATTTTCTATAATAAAATCTTTTTTTTTTTTTTTTCCTAAAGTGACTTCATTAGAGAAAAAACATTAGTTGTAATGTTTATATTTCTTCAGATTGTAAAAAATATTTAAATAAATAAAGAAATCCCAATCTAACCGTATTCGACAGATATCATAAAAAAATCGACGTCATCCCCCGTTCGTACTCGAAATGTCTCCACGATGGGTTAGCGACTTAGCGTAATGCGTCTGCCTCTCAGGAATCCAGGATAACCATTTTCCATGCATCTAATAGCAAGACCCAAGTATCATGGTCCACGGACAATCTCCACAAACTCAAAATACAAACGACTTTATTCACATATATTCACAGGTGGGACTGAGATTGCCAGTTAACCCCACTTCTACAGGATGCTGTGACAAATCTCCTAGGTCTGTAGGGCATGACGACTGAGGATGATCAAGAAAGTAACTCTTCAAGATCACCATAAGAGAGTAAAACAACATTGTCTGTGCATGATCACCTCAGATGGGGTTTTATGAGTTACAAGAATACAATGAGACAGCCAAAAGACAAAAAAGGAAAAAACAATTTAGGACACAAGGAGTACGAAAGCGGAGCACGACAGCTCTCCTGGCAGAGAACACGCCACAGGATAGGGTGGATCGTGACAGATCTCCCGGCAGAGAACAAGATGCAGGACCAAGAAATATCACGATTCCCTTTACTCATGAATGCAGCTCGGTTTGAAAAAACCCGATTACTTGGCATTCATTTGAGTACAGTTGTAGATGTCATTGCCTTTTCCAGTCCATTCTAGCCACTCTCACTTGCTCAGCCCCTTGTTTGGCGAGTGTTGTAGGATTTGCAGTTCAAGCATTTCTGAGCCACTACATGGAACTGCACATTTGATGTTTTCCCACAGTCATTGCAAAGGATCCAAACCTGTGAAACGGTATTTCCATTAGATGTTCATAAACAGTAACAACCATAGTTAATATTCTGGTGAACTCTTCACACTGGGGACAGAATGTATATAGTAACAGCATCTGGCATACTTCTGGACAGTCGTGGTTCTAACAATTTAAGAAAGCTAGAGAGGAATTGGCACAAAATACTACAAACAGGGTTAAACAAGGGTTCCCGCAAGGATGTTAAATTTATAAAAACGACACAATCGGTTGAGGCTAAAGTTCAATTATTTATTTCTTATTTATTATTTATTTATAATGACGAGGGAACCACCCCAGAATCCTTAGGATTCACCCATGAAACCTATACCTCCGGAGAGACTAGTAGATTCGTTTGTTTTTACAACTCTTTTTAACTCATCCCATCTCATCTAATCATTACAATTTTTTTAAATTTTCACAAAATAAAATAAACAATTCAACTTTTTCAAATCTTAAAATAAAAATAATATTAAAAAATAATATTTTAACAATATTTTATCCAATTTTCAACTTTTATCTCAACTCATCTTATCTGCAAAAACAAACCAGTAACATAACCCACTGCCATAGCCTCCCACTTAAATCGCAGTTTGATCCCAGGGGAAATCGAACCTGTGACATAGGCTTCATGCACACAAATTCGCCCTTACCACTTGGGCTACCCATGGGTGAGTTTGAGTAGTTCCAAACCAATTGGAACAGTGAAATTGGATTATTATTTGTAGATTTAAACCCAGAGAGAGAGAGAGAGAGAGTGACCATTTTATTTTGATAAGATTCTGGCATTGGGGTAGCTGCAATCTCCATGTCAAATTTCTCCCATACCTTGGACATGTCACAAACAGACTTGGAGCAGAGAGGGCAAGCATATCTGTTTGATTGTCAACATGATATGTAGCAAGTCAGTAAGGCAGAATGCCAAACATGCGTAATTGAACCAAAAAAAAAAAAAAAAAAGAGGAAACAAAGTAAGCAAGAAATAATTGAAAAAAAAAAAAAAACAGAGAGGAAACAAAGTAAGCAAGAAACTGCCAGCACTCACTGAAGATGATCCTGCATCTCCTTCAAGCAGTTTTTGTGGATGGTGTGTCCACATGGCAAAACAGTCACATCATTTCTTGAATCAAATAAATACTGCAGATCACCATTTTTTAAGGTTCAAATTTCATCTAAATCAATGTTACATCAACGGAAAAAAATGGAAAGCATGTATACCTCAAAACAAACAGGGCAATCATGATGCATGGCTCCTTCTACACAAGGGTGGCTGTTCTTCAAAAGCATCGAGTAGCAACAACCTTCATCACGATCAAGTATATAATAAGCATAAGCACAAACATACGATATATTACTTGAAATAATTATCTGTAAGCTCCCAAACTAGAATCTTAGCTCACACATTTAAGAAGAGAAGAGCATCTTACCACACTTGTAGCAGTGGAAGAAATTCTCACGCCCTCCAATTCTACAACAAAGCATATTGAAAAAAAGTGTCTAAAATAAGGAAATTGACATAGAAAACAGAATATAAAGACTCTAATGGCTGTTGGGGACTTAAAGGGGCAGAACTTGCATAAATTATAGAGATTCAATGTGATGATAGGCAATCACTTTTTTTTTTTTATAAGTAAGAAGTAATTGTATTGATAAAGATAGACATAGCCCAAGTACATTGGAGGTATACATAAGAGTACACCAAGTTAAGAACTAGAAACTGTTACAAGAAAATCATGGAAGCTGAAACCATTTAACTCTAAAGCAATGGCCCACATAAATAAAGTCTTCCAAAAAAAGCTCATAAACTCCTCAGAGGATCTTTCATGATCCTCAAAAAGTCTATCATTTCTTTCTCTCCAAATACACCAGAAAATACAAATAGGAGCCATCTTCCACATAACTGCAATCTGTGGTGTCCCTGTGAGCCCTCTCCAGCTAGCTAGTAATTCCACCACCCTTCCCGGCATTACCCATGCTAGTCTCATTCTGCTGAAAAAATAATTCCATGTGTCCCTTGCAAAATCACAATGTAAGAGTAGATGATCTACCATTTTCCTACTATTTCTGCACATACAACACCAATCTATAATTATGAGTCCACGCCTTCGTAGGTTATCCATAGTTAGTATCTTCCCCAAAGCTGCTGTCCAAACAAAGAAAGCAGCCTTATGAGGTGCTTTACTCCTCCACATGTTCTTCCACGGAAAATTGGGCCTATCTTGAGCTGTAAGTACATCATAGAAAGAGCATACCGAGAATTTCCTTCTCTTAGAAGATCGTCATTCCATCCTATCTTCAGCTGGAACCTCAATAGAGATGTTATACAGCAAGCTGAAAAAGTCCACCAACTCGGTCACTTCCAAATCTTGTATCTCCCTAGCGAGGTTGATTTTACACTCCTGTGAGCCATGTCTAGCTGCCCTCACATCAGCCACCATACTTTCCTTTTCTCATGCAATTCTGAAAATAGTAGGATAAGCATCCTTGAGAGCCATATCTCCCACCCACACATCATTCCAAAAGCAAATTCTGCTGCTCACCCCCAAAATCAACCTAGTATTACTCGAGAAGACCCCCCACCCTAGTCTAATATACTTCCACAACCCAACACCATAAGCCCCCCTCCCCTCATTAGAACACCAGCCCCCCCTTGCACTCTCATACTTCGCATCAATTACCCATTTCCATAAAGCTTCCATCTCATGATTATAACGCCACAACCGTTTCCCTAATAGAGCCTTATTAAAGACCCTAACATTACATACCTCTAACCCACCAGCTCTCAATGGAGTACATACTTTATCCCATCCAACTAGATGAAATTTAAATTCCTCACCTAGTCCACTCCACAAAAAATCATATTGGATTTTCTCAATTCTAGATGCAATGCTTGCTGGGAGGGGAAATAAAGACAAGAAATAAGTGTGAAGATTAGAAGAGTGCTCTTAATAAGTGTGATCCCCTTCCCTTGATAAGTATAGCCTTTTTCACCCAGCCAGCCTACACTCTAATTTCTTTAACACCTCCTTCCAAATTGTCTTAACTTTAAAGGTTGCACCAAATGGGAGACCAAGATACTTCAACGGTAGCGAGGAAACCCCACACCCCAAAAAGCTAGCCAACCCTGTAATATTTCGCACCTCACCCACCGCAACCATCTCCGTTTTAGCAAGATTTATCTTTAACCCGGATACCACTTCAAAACAAAGTAAGATAGCCTTCAAAACCTTAATGTGTCCTGCATTAGCATCACAAAACAACAACGCATCATCTGCAAACAAGAGGTGAGAAATAGTGATGGAGCCATAGTTAGAAGCCCCTGCTGAAAATCATAAAAAGAATCCACCCTCTACGGCAGCCGACACCATTCTACCAAGAGCCTCCATCACAAAGACAAATAAGAGTGGAGATAGTGGATCGCCTTGTCGTAGCCACCGTGAACTATTAAAGAAAACGCGTCGTTGACATACATTGCATCATCCACCCCCTCCATCTTTCCCCAAAACCACATCTACTTAACAAATAAAACAGGAAATTCCAGTTGACGAGGTCATAGACCTTCTCCATGTCCAATTTACATAAAATACCCGGTACTCCCGACTTAATCCTGCTCTCCAAGCACTCATTGGCTAGAAGAATCGAGTCCAATATTTGTCTACCTCTTACAAAAGCATTTTGAGACTTAGAAATGATTATGTCCATTACTGTGCTCATCCTATTGGCAAGTATCTTGTACAAGTTGCCCACAAGGCTAATAGGCCTGAAATCCTGCATCTCTATTGCACCAACCCTTTTAGGGACAAGTGCAATAAAAGTAGCATTTAAAATTTTATCAAATTTTCCAAATGAGAAAAATTCCTGAAAAACCTGCATAACTGGTATGAAAAAATGCCATGGTAAAGTCATCCGGACCCATCACTTTGTCCTTATTCATTTTGCCAATCACTAGTCGTACCTCTTCTTCTTCCAATGGTCTCTCCAACCAAGCCATACTATTTTGATCGATGACCTCAAAATCTAAACCATCAACTTTTGGCCTCCATGCAAAGGGTTCCGACAACAATTGTTTGAAATGTCCAGCTACAGGATCTTTAATTACTGTTTGATATGAGGATACACCTCCATCTATATTCATGGATTCTATGGCATTGAACCTCCTATGTGAGTTTGCGACTCAATGGAAAAACTTAGTACATTTATCCCCCTCCTTAAGCCACAATACTCTTGACTTTTGCCTCCACGAGATTTCCTCCATTAAAATCAACCTTTCTAACTCTGAGACAACTTGCCCTTTGCGTTCGTTCTCCTCTTCAACACCCTCCAAACTTTTTAGTTCCTGTAGTATATTCTTTTTTTGTAAGGTTACATTATCACATACCTGTTCATTCCATTTCTTTAAATCCATTTTCAAAGCCTTCAATTTCCAGCCAATACTTTGCTCGGAGTGCCCTCTAGTTGATAAGAATTCCACCATTATCTCACCAATTCCACAAATCCCTCCGTTTTTAGGGCACATATTCTCAAATTTGAATGGTCTTCTACCCCCTGGAATTCCTCCACAGTTAGCACTATGGGAAAGTGATTAGAGCATACCCGAGGGAAGTCTTTTCTTACATGAATCTGGAAATTGCATTTCCAATGTAGGAGATATGAGGAATCTGTCCAGCCTTGACCAACCTTGATTATTAGACCAAGTATAGTCTCCATCCATGAGAGGTAAGTCCATAAGGTCTAACTCAAATATTAGATCCGAGAATTCCACCATTGCATGGTTTTGTCTCCCCACTCCCGACCTTTCGCTAGGAAATCTTGTCACATTAAAATCTCCACCAATACACCAAGGGACCTCCCACCTAGGGCTGTAATCGAGCCGAGCCGAGCCAAGCTTTGGCTTGCCAAGCTCGGCTCGACTCAAAATACTCGAGCTCGAGCTCGAGCTCAAGCCCAAACTCGAGTTTTTTTTTATTCTGTGGTGGAGCTCGACTCGATAAACTTAACTCTTAATTTGAGCTTGAGCTCGAGCTCGTCCACAAACGAGTTCGAGTCGAGCCGAGCCGAGCTCGAGTTCAAATTGTTTATTTTTTTATTTTTTGAATAAGATTTAATAATTAATAAATTAAAAAAATAAAAAATATAATATTGAATTTATACAACTAACAAGTAGAACTTTCATTGAATTATAAAATTTTCAAAAATTATAAATAATTAATATCCAACTAGTTGATATTTATCCAAAAGAACAATATATTATATGTGTGTATATATTATTAATATATACACTTAATATGATAGCATATATCTATTTCATATATGGTTCCCACATACTAGTATATGAAATTATTAAATTTTATCGACTAATTATTATACAAATTATAAAATATACCTATGAAATATATTCTCTATAGGCATAAGTAATTAAATTACATATTATATATTTAGTTATAAAAGTAGTATGCTTATATTATTAGCTAATACATATATATATGTATATATACTTAGGTGTATATATATATATTTATCAATATATGAATAAGTTTTAATTGAGTCGAGCTAACGAGTCGACTTGAGCATAAACGAGCGGGCCTTAATGAGCCTTAGTCTAGTCGAGTCGAGTCGAGTCGAGTTTTGTCGGGTATGTGTCATTTACAAACCGAGCGGATATCTGTTTTCACGAACGAGCTTTTTTTTTTTCACGAGTCGAGTTCGATTTGAGTTTAACCGAGCGGACTATCGAACAGACTGGTTCATTTACAGCCCTACTCCCACCAAGTACATAAGCCTGCCAGCTCATCCCAAATCAACCGTCGCTCGCAATCTACGTTAGGGCTATAAACCCCCACAAAAGCCCATACAAAACCATCTATAGAATTTTTAAAAGAACACCCCACCGAATATTCTCCCACAAATTCATCAATATTCTCCACTACTCTCTTGTCCCACATCACGAAAATACCCCCCGAAGCCCCCTGTGAAGGTAAGTAATACCATCCTACATACTGACAGCTCCAAATACTCCATATAGTTCTAATTCGAAGGCGTTTGTTGATCTCATTCAACCCCTACATTCCATAGGCAATCACTTGACAACATAGTTACAATTTCCACACACTGGGACCCTTCACACCCACACACATTTGTATTTGTAAACATATACATGCGTGTATAATAGCTTTGACAAGAACCCTAGACGAAAAGGTGCCGGGAGAGAGAATAGGAGCAATTGGGCAGTCGCGTCTGAATATTTGGTGGGGATGTGCCAAGTCTTAGAAGGACTTTGTGGCTCGGCCATGACCGAGCCATGGCACCTTGAACCCATGACAGGTCGTGGCCCAGCCTTGGCTGCACCACGACCCATGCCACGAGCAAGCCATGGCCCGTGCCACATGCAGGCCATGACCCGACCTTGGTCGTGCCATGGCCCTTGCCCTGCAGCCAGTAGGACACACCCATGACCATGCCACAGCAGACTATGGGCGAGCTACAGACAAGCCATGGCCTTCCCTCAGCCGTGCCATGGCCCATACCTCAGCAGCACCAAGGACCAGCCATGGATAGGCCACGACCACACTTGGCCTGCCCATCAGCAGCCCACAAGGGCCAACTAGAGGCTAGCCACGGGCCAACCTACAACATGCCATGGCAAGCCACTTCAAGGCCATGGCCCAAGCAAGGCCAGGGCCAATCCATGGCCACCAAGGAGACATGGAGGAGGGGACTCAAGGCTTCTAGAAGATAAGGTTTGTTGGAGAGGATAGAGACAGGATCAAGCACGACTCTCAAGTGATTACACAAGATAAGGTAAGAGTCCAAGATTGACTCTAAGAGAGACAGAGAGAGGAAGAGTCCAAGATGAAGCCAAGACGAACCAAGAGACATGAGGGCACTATGTGGCCGGCCACCAAGAGGGGATAAACCTATCCCTACATTTTAGCCATTATCCCCTAGCTTTTAGACCTTATCTCCTATGTTTTAGACTTTATTTTCCTAACTTTTAGCATTTCATTTGTGTAGGAACTTTGCTAGAAAACCCTATAAATAAAGGCCTTGTGACCTAGTTTTGATTCATTCTTTGGCTTTTAGAAATTTCGGCTAGGCTTGTTTAGTTCTTTAGATTTTCGGTGCCAGGGTGATTTGCTCTACACTTGAGCTACTAGGGTGCAATTCGTGAATCCCTTGTAGAGAGTGGCTCTTTGCAATCCGTGAATAAGAGTGACTCAATTCTAAGTTATTTTCTTGCTTGCATTCCAAACACCTACCTGAACCCTCATTCAACTCAAACACCAACCTTTAACCTCATATTGTTGAATCTAGGCTTGTGGGAGGAGATCTTGTGTTTCCCTTGATTGGTCTAGAAGGCTTCATCATTTGGATCTAAGGAGAGGAAGGCTTATGTTTAAGGGCTAGACCGAGGCTCTTAACAAGCTCTCCCTTGTAGATGTATATACATGGACCAGATTCATTAATCAGAAGTAGTTATTCGCTCAATATGATCTAAAGCCTAACCAAATAGAGACATGATCAATCATACCTGCAAATTCCACAGCCATGGCAATGATACTGTGCCTTAGATGTCTGCAACATAACAAGATAGAAGCAATCAAATCAATCTGTCCACTTGAACTACGGGTTCAAAGACATCAAGCTGACAACAGTTTAAAATAAGACTATGTAACACAGACAAAGTTATGATGCAGTTTTACAACCATGCCAAGGTCCTTGTTACTTTTTTTTTTTTTTGGGGAGGAGGGGAAAGAGATAACTACTCACATCATCATCAAACAATTTGCAAGTCTCGCAGAAGAATCTCCCCATGCATACACCACAATTAATACATACTTGTTGAACCTGTAATAGCAGCAGCCAATGTAATGAGCAACTTGAGTTAGATTAAAATAGTTAATTCAAAGAGATCACCATAACAAGAATTTTAGGGAAAAATAATGTCATTTGAGCGAAACATATTACTGTCCATAGTTATCAAGCCATTTCTGCAAGCATAAGCTCTGTAATTTTGCATTCCCATTTATGAAGTACCTAACAAAACTCTAATACATATAAGTAGTAACTACTCTCACCTCTTGTTCAGTGCCGCAGAGTGAACATATCACCTGAAAATATTGAAGAAGGAATACTTCTTTAAGTGTTAAGGGGTACTACAACCATGAAGAATGCATCAAAAGCCAGAAAAACAGAGGAAACTAAAACTCTTGAATATTTGCACCTGTCTCACTTGATGGCGTGGAATGTCATGTCTATGCTTGTGATCAATTTTAATGTTATTCTGTATGACAACAGACGAGTAAAAATCAAACGACATTTAAAAAGTCACATATATTATAGATTGAGGATGACAGAGAACAAACAACCTTTGCCTCATTGTGACAGTGACGACAATCAAATATCTCATTGCAACAAGGAGCTCTAATGCGGCATCTTCTACGATAATGCAAACATCTGTAAATAACAATGTATGACATCAGTCATCAACATTTTGGAAAAATAAGGGGCAAATAAAAATTGGCAGGTAAACAAGCAGGACTTTACCCGTATTGCAAAATTCCTTTCTCCAATACTTCAGCAGTGTGTGCAGAACCTGTTGACCCGTCTGCAAGTATGCATTCTTGATTGGACCGTTTAGAGCACATAGCCTCTGTTCCATTACTTTTACAAGTTGTATATTGGATGTCTTCCAGCACAAATTGTTGAGCCTCAAAATGCTTAATTTCCATAGCCACTTCCCCCATTGGATCCTTGGGATGAACAATATGAACTACCTAGAAGCTGGCAATAAGCTAAAGCACCTGCATATAGGAACAAGTTTTGGAATCATTCTAAAACTTCAAAACACATTTTTTCAGTCACCCGACCATGCCAGGCAAACATCTCATGATACTGTAGCTTTCTTCTATACAGCTGCAGAGCAATGGAAATCAGCAACAACATAATCCAAGAAAGGTTGAACAGCTCCAATCAGCAATACTTGGAGAGAATGGTTCATCAATAACAAGCAGATCTATAAGAGTCCAATATAATGGAAATCCCAAGCTTCCAGCTGTGAATAGTAACCAATAGCATCGCACGATCATTTGATTCCATGAAGAGGTCTCAGAACCAAATCCACTATACTGGACGGGATGCCCCAACCTAAGGTAAAACCAATACATCATCTGATCAAATGTGATCTAAGAAGTAAGAAGGTAAAATCATGGGCAAGAGTACGTGAGCTTGAAGAAATGTGCCATGTAATTTTCCGACAAGGACAAGCCTACCTCAATTGGCAACTCTGCTACTGGTCTCCATCGAGAACAGAACTTACCAAAATCTTAAACATTACGTCAAATGACTTGAAAGGCTTTTCTCCACTCATAATTTAGCTCACCTGTGTATTAGTAAATTCTCTCATTATCTAACTAATAAGTCTTGAAGTGCAACAATTGTCATAATCGGAAGGTATGGTTGCCAAAGAGGAAATTCAGTCTCCTCCAAGAATGAGGCTTATTCAAGAAGATGCAGTCCTTTCGCAGTTAGTGATGCCGCATCTCTCTCCACCAACATGGATCATAAATTGACAGGCTTCAAGAAACTTCAAGATTAAGAAAGGAGAGAAAGACCTATCCAGCTTCTTAAGGGTCAATCAATTATATTAAAGACCAACCACTTAGAGAAGTGTTGAATTCATACCTATTTCCCAGGCATGATTACAATGACCTATCTTAGCGTTTTAAAACCGAGTGAAGAACAGTTCCTATTGCTTTAATCCTAACAATGAAAAAACCTAACAAACTGTTTGTTTCCACAGTACAATTTTAAATATTGGAGGGTCTAGAGGGTTCACAAAGACAAGTTTTTTTTTTTTTTTTTTTGAGGGGTGGGTAAAAGAAGAAGAAAGAAAGCCCAAGCACAGGCCACTGGCGATAAAAGAAGAAATGACATTGTGGTGGCCTTTCTTCAGTCAGTCAGTTCAAGTTAACTTCCTAAAGTAAAGAAACAAAAAGAGAGAAGGGAAAAAAATAACCATCTATCCTAGCCATCTCGATTTACTTTATCTCTGCCTTTAGAATAAGCAGCTATTGATGAAATTGACCTATGTAATGAACCAAGCATCATCACCTGCAACCCAAAATATTAAAATGCCTACAACATGGATGAAGAAGCTACAATACTGCTAGACATGTATGAGCAACGTTCCAGAAATGCCCATTTAATTGAGTACCGTCGTTTCAAGACTACCGGAGCAACATCAACCCTGCTAAGAAACTGTTTTATTGATCTTCAACCACAGTAAAAATCACCCAAGAAGGTCATAAATACTTTTTTGTTTTAGAAGTGAAGGTCATAAATACTTGAAAATGCAAATGAGACCCACCAAATGAACATCTCAACTACAAACAACCGTGTAGCTAATGGTAACAAAGAATACCTACCGAAACAAGACAACACCACTGGCACTTCACTTCTCGTAAGAATTTAAAATTTCAAGCAAAAACGTACGCATAAAATTAGTACAAGAACGCAAACGTATAATAAGTCATTAGCGGTAAAAAAAAAAAAAAAAAAACTCAACACAACCATCACCAGACTCTAATGAAATTCAACAACCAGAATCTAGCTGCAGAAGCATTTAATGGAGCGGGAGACCGATCGAGTGAAACTTTCCTCGGTTAATTAGGCCTCAACGAATTCGACCAAGAATCACAACCACAGCAGTTCACGCGTTGAACGGAAAGGAAACAGCTAAACCCCGAATTTCACGAATTCAGTTATTCAACCAAAAAAAAAAAAAGACCACCACGCACGCATGCGCGCAAACGAAAAGAAGCAATGACACTCTCAATCATCTAGTTTCATCAACCCTGCAGAACTTTTTGGAACACCAAGAAAAAGAAAATTGAAATTTCGAAACCTCTTCAACTAAACCACAACATGCAACATTTCATATAACTTCCTATCTCCTCTGCATAAATTTCTCAGAAACCAAATAAAATGTTACCCAATCTACGCCCCTAAAAAAATCAACATCTACATTACTAAGTCTAATAAAGGGCCACTCAAACACGACTGAACAAAACGAAACTATAAACCGTACGAAATTAACAACAGAAACGAACTTTCAATCTGCGGGGAGACGTCCCGGTCGCCAACTCGGAAAAGCGAATCCCGAGTAGATCCGAGTATATCTTCGGAGCTCCGATTCAACTTCGCTTGCCGTGTTAACGTTGAGTTTGCGTAAGAGAGAGTTCGAAAGTTAGAGATCAAGACGACGAAAGAAAATTTGAAACCGAGTCCTATTTATAGCTTTGAAGAAATCAGTTTCTTCAAGAACCTTCGCCACGGAAGCTACGAGCCAAGGATTTGCTTTTTACAGGTCTTACGAAATTACTCACTCTCGTCGCCTAAACATATCTTCGACCTCTTGAAGACGAACCCACAAGGAATCTAATCAACGTAAAAAACAAGTGCGTCCACTCCGTGCGATCCCAGACGGAGTCACGGAAGCAGTATTCTAATCGGACGGCTGAAAAAAAGGAATTACGGTATTTATTATGAGTTTGCTTGCCTCGTAATTCTACCCCTAAATTGTCGGTCCCTTTGAACAGTCTGCCCTTCTCGAAGCGATCTGTTAGATTGTTCTCTGGACTGAAAAACCAACGGCCAGGATCTGAGACATTCATATGTCTCGTCATGACGTTGATCAGTGAATGATTACCGCAAGTTTATTTATTAGAGAAAGCAAGTTGGACGGCTACGCGTGTTACGATAGTCGGCTCAGATTGTGATTGTTTGCCACGTCTCCAACCGACCAGACAAGGGAGTGGTGCGTTTTAACGTGCTAGAATCACTAATTATGACTATGACGTGGAAGGATTGAAATAACATGATAGAAAAAATAATTAGACTATTAATATTAATATAAAAATTTATCTAATTGATTAACATAAAAAAATAATTAGATCTTATTTTATTATAAATAAAATAAGTCTCCCAGACAATAACTGGTGTGTTCTCTACAAATACGACGAAATCAACATTTATTTTATATTAAAAGAAATGACATAGTTAATCATATCGTATAAAGAGTATACACAGTGTATGGAGAGCCACGGGCCACGTAGGTAGGTTGATGTCCGGGAATTCATACAATATATACATCTATTTTCATTCATTAAATATCATATACAGAGGTTTTTTTTAATAAGAGTATAGAAGATCAACATATTGCAATGTACATTTTGAGGATAATGGGCTCTATCATTTCATGCAAACACACGGAAAGAACCTCTCCTCCGTTGAGTAAGGAACACGCCAACGCGGCATACTTTGTACATTTTATGAATTAAAGGTTTTTTTTTTTCGTCTTTGACATTGGAACTTATCTTCATTCTTCATATCATGACTGTAATCTGGGTTGAATAATTTTCGTAATTTGAGCAAGGGTGATAGACAGAGTGTAGGATGCTGAAGCCACATCGTCCACGGACTCTACCCTCCTTATTTGCTGCAGTCATAAAGTTGATATGTTTCAGCCAATAAGGAAATTCTAAAAGAATGAGAGGGAACAAAAAAAAGAAGAAGAAGAAGAAGCTGAAAATATGAATCGTGGTCAGTTAGATAAACAGAGGATGGTTTTGAAACTGAAGAAATGTACCTACAGAAGCAAAGATTGGCATGTTCATGAATAAACGCTGTCTCGTGCAATCAAACCGTGCTGATTTTAATTCTGACTTGTTTCCAAGTTGTATATGAGCCAATAAAAACACATGGCTTCACAGGCCCCCATTGAAACTTTTGGCTGAAGAAGATTCAGCTCAATTGAAGATGCTCAATAGCCCTTTGTAAATGGTAGGTTCAATGAAGACCGGGAAAAAGCAGAATACTATCTGCCATTTGAGAGTTAATCTCAGGAGGTAATGGTTGGAGTAAGCCACTATTAGACAAATCTTCTAAACCTTTGATGTCCTGTTGCAAGCGAGTGGCATGTAAAATGGCATGCTCCAGAACTAGAGGATCATCAGGGGGGTTCTGCAGAAGGGTAAGCAATGTCTGCCGATAAACTTGAGCAGCCAATAATGGTCTTGCAACCTGCCGATTTTTACATAAAATTGCCACCTTGATAACATGCTTACAGAGATTTCCCACCCTTGACCAGGGGCAATCACAGAGGGCGAATTCCGAACCAGGGTTCCAAACTGTATACGCCAAGCTTCTGTCTGTTTGAGAAATGACTTTTGCAAACTCAAGATTTTGCTCATCCAGTATCACATCAATGTCAACAATGTGTAATGCCTGATACCAAGCGTTGGTTGAGAAAGACTTGTCCCTCAGATTTTCAAGATACCCAGTCTCCACACTGTATTGTTCTAACCAATTTAAGGAGTGAAATTCTGTCGTCAGAAAGTGCATCAACCAGTCAACTCTTGCCCAGGAATTAGCATGTTGATCATTGAAAAGCTTGGATTTTAACCTCAAATGGTAGGATTCAATGGCAGCAAGAATCTCCGGACTGGCCACAGGAAGAGACCTTACACCAGTAACCCACAACTCTGCCAAAAATAAAAGCACGCTAGAATTGAGATAAGATTTGCATGTAACGGTTCACAATGTTTGGGAGATCCATGGTCCTGAATTATCATTATAACAATAAGGAAGAATGAAAAGACAGATAAATAACAGTACAGGGAAAAATGATAATGGCCCTATAACAGTGAAGAAGTCATTCCAACATGAAATAATAAAAAACCATGCTTAAATGAGCAAATACCTATGGTTGGTAGCCATCGGATCTTGAAATAATCCATAAATGCACATTGATCAACAAATACTTGCATAAACTCTTCAATTGCGTCCACAGCATTTGGCCCACTTCTTGTGCAATATAAAAGCCAGCCTAAGTACTTAAACATCTCTCGCTGCACATCAAAGTTGCAGCATTTCTTTAAAAGACTTCTTATCCAAGTGCGCCGAATACGCCAGACACATAATAGAACCCGGCATTGGAAAACCTCTCTGCATGTAAGCATGATCACAGCAACAAAATTAAAAAAAAAAATTTATTTAAATCAAAACCATATAAATAAAGCTGGAATGCCTACTATGATTTACCTTATAATGGAAACCTCAAAAGAAGGATCATCTACCAGAAAGGCATTGAGTCTCCATCTGGGGTCTTTGGCATGGATTCTTTCAGCAAGTAAGGCAATCCACTTATGGATACCTTGACCGACAAAAGAAGAGGTAATGACCCAAGCAACCGGAATTGCATTGTGGGATGAGTCAAAAACGAGTAAAGTACACAGGGGATACTGTAAAGAGAAACCAAACAAAAAAGGAAGTTTTAAGCATGTAGTAGCATTTAATCATAATCAATAAGTGCAAGCATGAAGAAGATCCTTCAGCTGTTTATACATCCAAACTATCCAGTGACATTAAATTTCTATAGTTAAAGAAAGAGGAATCAGAATGATATTGATTCTGAAATGTTAACGAAAAGAAAGGTTTGCGCACAACTATTATATACATGTATCACAAATCATTCAAATGGATCCCAAATCCATAACATGTATTCCTCTCTTCAACTCCTCTTAAAATATTATTCATATCGTTAGTTGTTACAAATTTTGTTACCACCCTACTACTAGCCTAACAGCTACTATTCAAGTTACTTCAATATCTTAAGTAATGATATAGCTGAAAATTATTGCATATCCTAATCTCAAGGCAAAGGACTGGAAACTTAAAGCATCATTATGAGGGAAACATGGAAATGATAAAAATGGAAGGATGGTACCTTAAGTTTTTTCAAGCCAAATGTCGAATGAGAAGCTATCGAACCATTATGTCCATAATGGACCATCTGTTGCAGCTGCCACTCTGTCTGTATTCCCAAGATAAAGGGTTCTGAACTGGAGTTCTCCTGAAAGTAGAATACATGCTTTTGATGCCGTTGGACCCACATTTTAATACTGCATTCATCATTTGCATGTAACTCGTGAGAAGAGTTACGAATAAGCCTTTCCATGTTACGAACATCATTTCGAGTGAGAAAATCATCCCGATTATGGGGTCCACCATGCCCCTGCACCACCTCCATGTGATGCTGAATTACATTATCCAAAGATATCCCAACATAAAGCATAGACATCACTTTTTGGCGTAACTCTTCTGATATCCTTGGAGCATACATGGCTCTTGTCCCTAGAGCATCACGATCAAGTCTGCCATGACATGGGGCTCCTGTCTTATCTACATGCTTTCTTTGATTATAGATGATGAGGGCTAGGAGAGGGCGGGTATACAATCGTTTCACAGTGAAATGGCAAAGGCAACCTCTCATCATGTGACGCCTCCCTGGCCTGCTCCCCTTCCCTGATGCAGGCTTGATGTTTGAGACATCCCCCATTCCAGACTCACTTTCTCGGTAGTCTTCGGGACCATAAGAACACCAGTACCTGATGAATCACCATGAAGATTTATATGTTCAGTCAATGCAACTTAAATACAATTGTCAAAATGCACATCCTTTTTTGAACAAAAACTGTGAGCTCTTGGAATGTCCTTTGTTCGACAACATAATTATTTAAGACAGCTGAGCTTTATGGGAAAAACAATATCTATTTTGCACACTAATTAACCATTAATTTTTAAAAAACAAAAAAACAAATGCTACACCAAATCAGGATGCCAAGTAGACTAGAATAATGTTTTTTTTTCATTTTAAGGAAAAAGAAAGATAGAAAGATCCACTCGAGCACCACCAAGAGATTCCAAATTACAATCACTACATACAATGTGTACTCCAGATAGCCATCAACCCTCGGCTTGGTGATGCTCCCCTCAGGTCTCTTCCTACTTGACTCAATGCGGAAACTAGCAGGACATTCTGCATTAGAAGATTCTCCTTTGACAAAATCGTCCACTCTAGCATAAGGGATGAGAGCAATATCATCACCACCTTGGCGACCACCTTCTACTTTTACCCACTTTAAATGAGCAGCAGAAAACTCTTCAAAAGGAGGATCTTGCACTGGAAGGCTAAGAATATCTTCCATTCTCGGCATCTATGATTGAAATGAAATTAAGACAAGTAACAAACGTAATTTGAAATGACACTGAGCATCAGAGCCATCAAGCAGACAACGGGGCATGACAATATTTCAAAGCTGAAAAACACATTACATGAATAAAGAAAAGAAAGGAGTAGCAGTTTTAAGTTACTGCATGATAAGCTTGTTATTGCCATTTTCAGGCCTTTCTTTTGGTCGAGCAAAAGTGAGTTCCTGCTATTCATTTACCTTTGCTTCGTGGCCTTTCATGGTCCTTCAACTGCTACAGGCAATAAAAAGTTTCACAACCGCGAATTTCTGCAGCTAAACAGAAAAAAATAACTCCCATTAAGAAATGGAAATCCCCAACCCAAATTCCCAATACACAGAACAACTAGCAGAAAGGCCAGAAGATCGCTGGGCACAAAACAAGAAAATCAAAAACCCATTTCGGAAACCAGAAAATTTAATTAAAAAAAAAAATACAAGTACCTTTCGAGTATATGAATTCAACGGGCTGCCATAAGATTATGATTCAGAGGGTTTCTTAGATGTTTCTGTGGAGCTCTCTCTGTTATCAGATCGAATCAAAATTACCAAAACGATCATCAAAAGGACCAAAAAGTCCACACTCGGTAGTCTTTCTGGCTTGGGCTAGTTCAAGAGGATCTTGGGCTTCTGAAGCCTATTGTGGGCTTGGGCTAATTCAATATTTTCAGAAATTTGAGGAGTGTAAATGCTTTCAGTGAGCTTCTGTACGGGATAATAGAACCAACCCATTAACCTGCTCAAGGGCTAATTCAAAATTTTCAGAAATTTGATAAGAGTGTAAATATCTCATTACTATTTGTTTAACGCATCTCATCTCAATTCTGTCCAAACAAGGGCTCAAAGTCAAACGTAGAGCAGATACCCAGGGCTACCAATAGTGGCCGTGGCACGTCGTATATTTTTTTGTTTTCTCCCGGCTCCCTCTAAATCAATCAAAAAGACATATTAACCTTCTGTGACTCTGTCAGCTTGGAATCCAGTATAAAATACGGCATCAATCCATATTTATTCCCAACCGTCCATATTGCATTCGTCTTCTCTCACTGTTACACTTCCATGGAGGCCCAGAACCCTAATACCCCACATCTGCATGGCCTCCAAAATCCACCTGAAACCGCTCGCAAATCTTCCGTGTCCAGTTTCACGGCTAAAGTTGTAGACAAAGTGAAAACCAACTTGGTTTTCCGGTCGAAATGGGCTGAATTGAATGGGGCAATGGGGGACTTAGGCACGTATATACCAATAGTGTTGGCCTTGACACTTGTGGATAACCTTAACCTGGGTACAACATTGATCTTTACCGGGCTTTACAACATTATAACTGGGGCCGTTTATGGCGTCCCCATGCCTGTGCAGCCCATGAAGTCCATCGCTGCCGTGGCCATCTCCGGGACCGGCTTTGGCGTCCAGGAAATCATGGCTTCCGGAATCTTGACCGGGGGGATTTTATTTGTTTTAGGTGTCACGGGTTTGATGCAGCTCGTGTATAAGATAATTCCTCTTTCTGTTGTTAGGGGAATTCAGCTGGCACAAGGCTTGTCATTTGCCCTGACCGCGGTGAAGTACATTAGAAAAGTTCAGGATTTTTCTAAGTCTAAGTCTATGGGGGAAAGGCCCTGGCTTGGATTGGATGGAATGGTCTTGGCCATTGTTTGTGCTTGTTTTATTGTCATTGTCAATGGTGCGGGCGACGAACAAAGGGAGGAAAGAGATGAAGAAGTCAATGGTACTCATGATTTGGGTTATGAAGAGAGGCCCCCAAGATCAAAAGGAGGAAACTTTAGAAGAATTATCTTCTCACTTCCTTCAGCTTTTATGATATTTCTTTTGGGTGTTGTATTGGCTTTTATAAGAAAACCTAAAGTGGTGAACGACATCAAATTTGGACCATCTTCTTTTGAAGTGGTGAAAATATCGAAACATGCTTGGAGGGAAGGGTTCATCAAGGGAACAATTCCTCAGCTCCCCTTGTCAGTATTAAATTCTGTGATAGCTGTGTGCAAGTTGTCATCTGATCTTTTTCCGGGAAAGGATTTCTCGGCCACGTCCCTTTCGGTGACTGTAGGATTAATGAATATTATAGGATGTTGGTTTGGAGCCATGCCGAGTTGCCATGGTGCGGGAGGGCTAGCAGGCCAATATAAGTTTGGTGGCAGGAGTGGTGGGTGTGTGGCTCTTCTTGGCACAGCCAAATTGGTATTGGGTTTGGTATTAGGGAGTTCTTTGGCTAAGATTTTGAACCAATTTCCTGTTGGGGTCTTAGGAGTTCTCCTCCTGTTCGCCGGGATTGAACTAGCCATGGCTTCAAGGGACATGAATACCAAGGAGGAATCCTTTGTGATGCTTCTTTGCACAGCCGTTTCTCTAGTTGGCTCGAGTGCGGCGCTTGGCTTCGTGTGCGGGATTGTTGCGCATTTGATTTTAAAGCTACGAAATTTTAGTAAGGATCAATCCCTTTCTACGGGATGGATGCATGGAAACCCTTAGCCAAGTGATCATCTTAATGTTTACCACATGCAAATATGCAGTTGTATGTGCTTTGTTTGAAGGATTTGCTTTTGAGGTTTCGGATTTGAAGTTTGAAGTACCGCTGTGAATGAAAGTTCTTGGTGGCAAAAATTAAGTTGATCCAAGTCATTGCATGTTCTACTTTGTGAGCCCCTAAATGTTCCTGGCCTCCCCACCTGCGTTGTAGTTCGCCTACAATGTATCATGTAAATATCATTGCTTGCTATGATTATATGAATAAAAAGTAGTCAAAAACTCTTTGTACGTAATTGATGCTTAATTCACGATTGCTTATTCCTTCTAATGACGTTGTCCACTCTTCATGTCC